>NC_092053.1:66891771-66936884 GCF_003086295.3 Arachis hypogaea
TGAGGACACCTAAAGCGAGCCGTAATGGCTCATCTTCGCAGGCTCCTCCGATTTTTTTCTCTGGTTTTTCCGGTTTTTTCTTTTTTTTTACATTGTGCTTACCCTCGTTCTTTAAATCACGCTATATCGAGGAGGACACTAAAATGCGAGCCGTAATGGCCTCATCTTCAGCAGGCTCCTCCAGTTTTTTTTTTCCGGTTTTTTCCCCTTTTTTTTCATTTTTTACGTTGTGCTGACCCTCGTTCTTTAAATAACGCTATCCCCAGGAGGACACCTAAGGGCGAGTCGTAATGGCCTCATCTTCGGAGCTCCTCCGGTTTTTTTTCTCCGATTTTTTTTCCCCTTTTTTTGTTGTACGTTGTGCTGACCCTCGTTATTTAAATGACGTTATCCCGAGGAGGACACCTAAAGGCGAGCCGTAATTGCCTCATCTTCGGCAGGCTCCCCCGATTTTTTTTCTGGTTTTTTTTTACGTTGTGCTGACCCTCGTTATTTAAATGACGCTATCCCGAGGAGGACACCTAAAGGCGAGCCATAATGGACTCATTTTCGGCAGGCTCCTCCGGTTTTTTTTTTTTTTACGTTGTACTGGCCCTCGTTCTTTAAATGACGCTATCCTAAGGAGGACACCTAAAGGCGAGCCGTAATGGCCTCATCTTCGGCAGGCTCCTCCGGTTTTTTTCCTTGTTTTTTTTACGTTGTGCTTACCCTCGTTCTTTAAATGAAGCTATCACGAGGAGGACTACCAAAGGCGAGCCTTAATGGGCTCATCTTCGGCAGGCTCCTCTGGATTTTTTCCTGGTTTTTTTTTTACGTTGTGCTTACCCTCGTTCTTTAAATGAAGCTATCTCGAGTAGGACACCTGAAGGCGAGCCATAATGGACTCATTTTCGGCAGGCTCCTCCGGTTTTTTTTTTTTTACGTTATGCTGACCCTCGTTCTTTAATTGACGCTATCCCGAGGAGGACACCTAAAGGCGAGCCGTAATTGCCTCATCTTCGGCAGGCTCCTCCGATTTTTTTTCCTGGTTTTTTTTTTACGTTGTGCTGACCCTCGTTATTTAAATGACGTTATCCCGAGGAGGACACCTAAAGGCGAGCCGTAATTTCCTCATCTTCGGCAGGCTCCCCCGATTTTTTTCCTGGTTTTTTTTTACGTTGTGCTGACCCTCGTTATTTAAATGACGCTATCCCGAGGAGGACACCTAAAGGCGAGCCATAATGGACTCATTTTCGGCAGGCTCCTCTGTTTTTTTTTTTTTTATGTAGTGCTGACCCTCGTTCTTTAAATGACGCTATCCCAAGGAGGACACCTAAAGGCGAGCCGTAATGGCCTCATCTTCGGCAGGCTCCTCCGGTTTTTTTCCTGGTTTTTTTCTGGTTTTTTTCTTTTTTTTTTCGTTGTGCTTACCCTCGTTTTTAAATCACGCTATATCGAGGAGGACACCAAAATGCGAGCCGTAATGGCCTCATCTTCGGCAGGCTCCTCCAGTTTTTTTTTTCCGGTTTTTTCCCCTTTTTTTTTCATTTTTTTACGTTGTGCTAACCCTCGTTCTTTAAATAACGCTATCCCCAGGAGGACACCTAAAGGCGAGCCGTAATGGCCTCATCTTCGGGAGGCTCTTCCGGTTTTTTTCTCCGGTTTTTTTCCCGGTTTTTTTTTACGTTGTGCTTATCCTCGTTCTTTAAATGACGCTATCCCGAGGAGGACACCTAAAGGCGAGCCGTAATGGCCTCATCTTCAGCAGGCTCCTCCGGATTTTTTTCCCTTTTTTTTGTTGTACATTGTGCTGACCCTCATTCTTTAAATGACGCTATCCCGAGGAGGACACCTAAAGGCGAGCCGTAATGGCCTCATCTTCGGGAGGCTCCTTCGGTTTTTTTCTCCGGTTTTTTCCCCGTTTTTTTTCACGTTGTGCTTATCCTCGTTCTTTAAATGACGCTATCCCGAGGAGGACACCTAAAGGCGAGCGGTAATTGCCTCATCTTTGGCAGGCTCCTCCAATTTTTTTCCTGGTTTTCTTTTTTACGTTGTGTTGACCCTCGTTATTTAAATGACGCTATCCTGAGGAGGACACCTAAAGGCGAGCCGTAATGGCCTCATCTTCTGCAGACTCGTCCAGTTTTTTTCCTGGTTTTTTACGTTGTGCTTACCCTCGTTCTTTAAATGACGCTATCACGAGGAGGACACCTAAAGGCGAGCCGTAATTGGCTCATCTTCGGCAGGCTCCTCCGGATTTTTTCCTGTTTTTTTTTTTTTTTACGTTGTGCTTACTCTCGTTCTTTAAATGAAGCTATCTCGAGTAGGACACCTAAAGGCGAGCCATAATGGACTCTTTTTCGGCAGGCTCCTCCGGTTTTTTTTTTTTTACGTTATGCTGACCCTCGTTCTTTAAATGACTCTATCACGAGGAGGACACCTAAAGGCGAGCCGTAATGGGCTCATCTTCGGCAGGCTCCTCTGGTTTTTTTCTCTGGTTTTTTTCCGGTTTTTTTTCTTTTTTTTTTTTCGTTGTGCTTACCCTCGTTCTTTAAATCACGCTATATCGAGGAGGACACCAAAATGCGAGCCGTAATGGCCTCATCTTCGGTAGGCTCCTCCAGTTTTTTTTCCGATTTTTCCCCCTTTTTTTTTCATTTTTTTACGTTGTGCTGACCCTCGTTCTTTAAATAACGCTATCCCCAGGAGGACACCTAAAGGCGAGCCGTAATAGCCTCATCTTCGGAGGCTCTTCCGGTTTTTTTTGTCCGGTTTTTTTTCCCGGTTTTTTTTACGTTGTGCTTATCCTCGTTCTTTAAATGACGCTATCCCGAGGAGGACACCTAAAGGCGAGCCGTAATGGCCTCATCTTCAGCAGGCTCCTCCGGTTTATTTTTCCCCTTTTTTTGTTGTACGTTGTGCTGACCCTCGTTATTTAAATGACGTTATCCGAGGAGGACACCTAAAGGCGAGCCGTAATTGCCTCATCTTCGGCAGGCTCCCCCGAGTTTTTTCCTGGTTTTTTTTTTTACGTTGTGCTGACCCTCGTTATTTAAATGACGCTATCTGATGAGTATTTTGGTGAAAAATAAATTTCTCCCAAAACACACAAATCTAACCGGTAAGTGTACCGGGTCGCATCAAGTAATAAAAACTCACGGGAGTGAGGTCGATCCCACAAGGATTGAAGGATTGAGCAATTTTAGTTTAGTGGTTGATTTAGTCAAGCAAATCAAGATTTGGTTGAGAGATTTGTGATTTACAGAATTTAAATTGCATAGAAAGTAAAGGGAATGGGTAATTGACATGAAATTAAAGAGGACGAGAATTAAATTGCTGAATCTTAAAGTACAAGTAACATAAATTGTGGAAACTTAGATTGCAAGAAATGTAAATTGCAGAATCTTAAAGTGCAAGAAATATAAATGGCTTGAAATGTAAAGGGGATTTGGGGCTGGATGTACAGAATTTAAACAAGGAAAAGTTGAATTGCATTAAACAGAAGAGAAAAAGGGAATTGGGATTGAATCGGATTCGAAACAGAAAAGTAAATGAACATATAAAGCAATAAACAGAGAATTAAAATGGGAAATCAGATCTCAGGACCCAGAGACTAGAAAACCAAGTCTAGATCTCAATGCCTTCCTAGATCCAATAAGAACAATTGAAAGGAAATTGTAAATTGCAAGGAAAGTAGATGAGAAGCAAGTCACAGAAACGGAAATTCAATTAAGCAGTAAATAATCAGAGAGATCCAAGGTTGAGATTGAAACAGAATTTCTTCAATTCTCCAACCCAAAATCCAAGACAATTGTAATTGAAATTGAAAGCAATAAAACTGAGAGGAAGAGAAGTGAATTCTCCTTCCCCAAGACAAGAAATTAAAGATCACTCAATATCCAAAGCTCTCCGAAAACTATTATGAAAATTCCAAAAAGAAAGCTCCCTTATGACTTGAATTCTATCCTATTTATACACTTTCTTCCAATGATCTTCAAGCCTTGAGTTGGGCCTTTGCTCTTGGTGGAATTGGGTTGAAAGAGGCCTTGGTTGATTGCTCTTGGAGTTTGAAGAAGAACCAAAGTGAACCAATTGAACCGGGTTGGAGTTTTGCAAAAGTTGGAGTAAAAGTATGAGCGGTCTAACTTTGGCTCCAACTTTTCATATCAGCTAGCACAATTTGCTGATACCAACGTTGGTGCCAAAGTTAGGGGTCTAACTTTGGCTCCAACGTTGGCCCTTTCTAGTGCACTCATGGCGCCAACGTTAGCCTCCAAGTTAGGGGTCTAACGTTGGCGCAAACTTTTGCTCCTCTCCCTTGTATTTTCATGTGCCAACATTAGCCTCCAAGTTAGGGGTCTAACGTTGGCGCAAACGTTAGGTGGCCAGGGAGGAGTTTCTCATGCCAACGTTAGCCTCAAAGTTAGGGGGCTAACGTTGGCGCAAACTTTTGGTGCCCAGGGGAGAAATTCATGTGCCAACGTTAGCCTCAAAGTTAGGGGGCTAATGTTGGCGCAAACTTTTGGAGCCCAGGGGAGAATTTTCAAGTTCCAACGTTAGCCTCCAAGTTAGGGGGCTAACGTTGGGGCTAACTTTTCAACCAAAAGTTTGTGAAAAAGTTTGATGCTAACTTTAGGTCCAGCTTTTTGCTTCCTAGTTCAATTTCACTTATTCCATTGTCCTCTCTTCACTCCTAGCCATTCCTTCTTGCTTTAACCTTTCTCCAAGCTTTCTTCACCTATCATTAATCAACCAAACACATCAAAGCTATGCTCAAAATCATGAGATATTCATTCTTTCATAATATGCAACAAATATAGCATAAAATCTCACGAAATGGCATGAATTCATACATGGTTGATTCAATCAAGGGAAACATGAAAATCTACTCAATTAGCTTGCTTGTAGCTCAAGAAAGTGCATAATTCTAATGAAAGCAAAAGAAAAAGACTAGTTAAAATAGGCTAAGATGACTTGTCATCACTATCCCGAGGAGGACACCTAAAGGCGAGCCATAATGGACTCATTTTCGGCAGGCTCCCCCGATTTTTTTCCTGGTTTTTTTTTTTACGTTGTGCTGACCCTCGTTATTTAAATGACGCTATCCCGAGGAGGACACCTAAAGGCGAGCCATCATGGACTCATTTTCGGCAGGCTCCTCCGGTTTTTTTTTTATGTTGTGCTGACCCTCGTTCTTTAAATGACGCTATCTCAAGGAGGACACCTAAAGGCGAGCCGTAATGGCCTCATCTTCGGCAGGCTCCTCCCGTTTTTTTCCTGTTTTTTTTTTTTACGTTGTGCTTACCCTCGTTCTTTAAATGACGCTATCACGAGGAGGACTCCTAAAGGTGAGCCATAATGGGCTCATCTTCGGCAGGCTCCTCCGGATTTTTTCCTGGTTTTTTTTTTACGTTGTGCTTACCCTCGTTCTTTAAATGAAGCTATCTCGAGTAGGACACCTGAAGGCGAGCCATAATGGACTCATTTTCGGCAGGCTCCTTCGGTTTTTTTTTTCGGGAGGCTCCTTCGGTTTTTTTTTCGATTTTTTCTCTGTTCTTTTTTTAATTTTTTTTACGTTGTGCTGACCCTCGTTCTTTAAATGACGCTATCCCGAGGAGGACACCTAAAGGCGAGCCGTAATGGCCTCATCTTCGGGAGGCTCCTCCGGTTTTTTTTCCGTTTTTTTTCCCGATTTTTTTTACGTTGCGCTGACCCTCGTTCTTTAAATGATGTTATCCCAAGTAGAACACCTAAAGGCAAGCCGTAATGGCCTCATCTTCGGCAGGCTCCTCTGGTTTTTTTTCCGGTTTTTTTCCGGTTATTTTTTCTTTCGTTGTGCTGACCCTCGTTCTTTAAATGATGCTATCCCGAGGAGGACACCTAAAGGCGAGCCGTAATGGCCTCATCTTCGGCAGGCTCCTCTGATTTTTTTTCCCGTTTTTTTTTTTTTACGTTGTGCTGACCCTCGTTCTTTAAATGACGCTATCCCGAGGAGGACACCTAAAGGCGAGCCGTAATGGCCTCATCTTCAGCAGGCTCTTCCGATTTTTTTTTTACGTTGTGCTGACCCTCATTCTTTAAATGACGCTATCCCGAGGAGGACACCTAAACACGAGCCGTAATGGCCTCATCTTAGGCAGGCTCCTCCGGATTTTTTTCCCTTTTTTTTTTGTTGTACATTGTGCTGACCCTCATTCTTTAAATGACGCTATCCCGAGGAGGACACTTAAAGGCGAGCCGTAATGGCCTCATCTTCGGGAGGCTCCTCCAATTTTTTTTCCTGGTTTTTCTTTTTACGTTGTGTTGACCCTCGTTATTTAAATGACGCTATCCTGATGAGGACACCTAAAGGCGAGCCGTATTGGCCTCATCTTCGGCAGGCTCCTCCGGTTTTTCTCTCCGGTGTTTTTTCCCTTTTTTTTTACGTTGTGCTTACCCTCGTTCTTTAAATGACACTATCCCGAGGAGGACACCTAAAGGCGAGCCATAATGGCTTCATCTTCGGCAGGCTCCTTCGGTTTTTTTTTCGATTTTTTCTCTGTTCTTTTTTTAATTTTTTTTACGTTGTGCTGACCCTCGTTCTTTAAATGACGCTATCCCAAGGAGAACACCTAAAGGCAAGCCGTAATGGCCTCATCTTCGGCAGGCTCCTTTGGTTTTTTTTTCCTGGTTTTTTCCCGTTATTTTTTTCTTTCGTTGTGCTGACCCTCGTTTTTGAAATGACGCTATCCCGAGGATGACACCTAAAGGCGAGCCGTAATGACCTCATCTTCGGCAGGCTCCTCCGGTTTTTTCCCGGTTTTTTTTGTATGTTGTGCTGACCCTCGTTCATTAAATGACGCTATCCCGTGGTGGACACCTAAAGGCGAGCCGTAATGGCCTCATCTTCGGCAGGCTCCTCAAGTTTTCTTTTTTACGTTGTGTTGACCCTCATTCTTTAAATCACGCTATCCCGAGGAGGACACCTAAACACGAGCCGTAATGGCCTCATCTTCGGCAGGCTCCTGCAGTTTTTTTCCCTTTTTTGTCGTACATTGTGCTGACCCTTGTTCTTTAAATGACGCTATCCCGAGGAGGACACCTAAAGGCGAGCCGTAATGGCCTCATCTTCGGCAGGCTCCTCCTGTTTTTTTCCTGGTTTTTTTTTTTACGTTGTGCTTACCCTCGTTCTTTAAATGACGCTATCACGAGGAGGACTCCTAAAGGCGAGCCTTAATGGGCTCATCTTCGGCAGGCTCCTCCGGATTTTTTCCTGGTTTTTTTTTTTACGTTGTGCTTACCCTCGTTCTTTAAATGAAGCTATCTCGAGTAGGACACCTGAAGGCGAGCCATAATGGACTCATTTTCGGCAGGCTCCTTCGGTTTTTTTTTTTTCGGGAGGCTCCTTCGGTTTTTTTTTCGATTTTTTCTCTGTTCTTTTTTTAATTTTTTTTACGTTGTGCTGACCCTCGTTCTTTAAATGACGCTATCCCGAGGAGGACACCTAAAGGCGAGCGTAATGGCATCATCTTCGGGAGGCTCCTCCGGTTTTTTTTCCGTTTTTTTTCCCGATTTTTTTTTACGTTGCGCTGACCCTCGTTCTTTAAATGATGTTATCCCAAGTAGAACACCTAAAGGCAAGCCGTAATGGCCTCATCTTCGGCAGGCTCCTCTGTTTTTTTTTCCGGTTTTTTTCCGGTTATTTTTTTCTTTCGTTGTGCTGACCCTCGTTCTTTAAATGATGCTATCCCGAGAAGGACACCTAAAGGCGAGCCGTAATGGCCTCATCTTCGGCAGGCTCCTCTGGTTTTTTTTCCCGTTTTTTTTTTTACGTTGTGCTGACCCTCGTTCTTTAAATGACGCTATCCCGAGGAGGACACCTAAAGGCGAGCCGTAATGGCCTCATCTTCAGCAGGCTCCTCCGATTTTTTTTTACGTTGTGCTGACCCTCATTCTTTAAATGACGCTATCCCGAGGAGGACACCTAAACACGAGCCGTAATGGCCTCATCTTAGGCAGGCTCCTCCGGGTTTTTTTCCCTTTTTTTTTTTGTTGTACATTGTGCTGACCCTCATTCTTTAAATGACGCTATCCCGAGGAGGACACCTAAATGCGAGCCGTAATGGGCTCATCTTCGGCAGGCTCCTCCGGTTTTTTTCTCCGGTTTTTTTCCAGTTTTTTTCCTTTTTTTTTTACGTTGTGCTTACCCTCGTACTTTAAATCACGCTATCCCGAGGAGGACACCTAAATGCGAGCCGTAATGGCCTCATCTTCGGCAGGCTCCTCCAGTTTTTTTTTCCAATTTTTTTCCCCATTTTTTTTCATTTTTTTTCGTTGTGCTGACCCTCGTTCTTTAAATGACGCTATCCCGAGGAGGACACCTAAAGGCGAGCCGTAATGGCCTCATCCTCGGGAGGCTCTTCCGGTTTTTTTTCTCTGGTTTTTTCCCGTTTTTTTTTACGTTGTGCTTATCCTCGTTCTTTAAATGACGCTATCCCGAGGAGGACACCTAATGGCGAGCCGTAATGTCCTCATCTTCAGCAGGCTCCTCTAGTTTTTTTTTTTTTTTTACGTTGTGCTGACCCTCATTCTTTAAATGACGCTATTCCGAGGAGGACACCTAAACACGAGCCGTAATGGCCTCATCTTCGGAGGCTCCTCCGGTTTTTTTCCCTTTTTTGTTGTATATTGTGCTGACCCTCGTTCTTTAAATGACGCTATCCCGAGGAGGACACCTAAAGGCGAGCCGTAATGGCCTCATCTTCGGCAGGCTCCTCCGGGCTTTTTTCTCAGTTTTTTTCCAGGTTTTTTTTATTACGTTGTGCTGACCCCTATTCTTTAAATGACGTTATCCCGAAGAGGACACCTAAAGGTGAGCCGTAACTGCCTCATCTTCGGCAGGCTGCTCTAATTTTTTTCCTGGTTTTTTTTTTTACGTTGTGCTGACCCTCGTTATTTAAATGACACTATCCCGAGGAGGACACCTAAAGGCGAGCCATAATGGACTCATTTTCGGCAGGCTCCTCCAGTTTTTTTTTTTTTTGCGTTGTGCTAACCCTGTTCTTTAAATCACGCTATCCTGAGGAGGACACGTAAAGGCGAGCCGTAATGGCCTCATCTTCGGCAGGCTCCTCCGATTTTTTTTGCTGTTTTTTTTTTACGTTGTGCTGACCCTCGTTATTTAAATGACGTTATCCCGAGGAGGACACCTAAAGGCGAGCCGTAATTGCCTCATCTTCGGCAGGCTCCCCTGATTTTTTCCTGGTTTTTTTTTTACGTTGTGCTGACCCTCGTTATTTAAATGACGCTATCCCGAGGAGGACAACTAAATGCGAGCCATAATGGACTCATTTTCGGCAGGCTCGTCCAGTTTTTTTTTTTTACGTTGTGCTGACCCTCGTTCTTTAAATGACGCTATCCAAGGAGGACACCTAAAGGCGAGCCGTAACGGCCTCATCTTCGGCAGGCTCCTCCGGTTTTTTTCCTGGTTTTTTTTTTTTACGTTGTGCTTACCCTCGTTCTTTAAATGACGCTATCACGAGGAGGACACCTAAAGGGAGCCTTAATGGGCTCATCTTCGGCAGGCTCTTCCGGATTTTTTCCTGGTTTTTTTTTTTACGTTGTGCTTACCCTCGTTCTTTAAATGAAGCTATCTCGAGTAGGACACCTAAAGGCGAGCCATAATGGAATCATTTTGGCAGGTTCCTCCGGTTTTTTTTTTTTACGTTGTGCTGACCCTCGTTATTTAAATGACGCTATCCTGAGGAGGACACCTAAAGGCGAGCCATAATGGACTCATTTTCGGCAGGCTCCTCCGATTTTTTTTTTTTTTTACGTTGTGCTGACCCTCGTTCTTTAAATGACGCTATCCAAGGAGGACACCTAAAGGCGAGCCGTAATGACCTCTTCTTCGGCAGGCTCCTCCGGTTTTTTCCTGGTTTTTTTTTTACGTTGTGGTTACCCTCGTTCTTTAAATGACGCTATCACGAGGAGGACTCCTAAAGGCGAGCCTTAATGGGCTCATCTTCGGTAGGCTCCTCCGGATTCTTTCCTGGTTTTTTTTTTTTTTACGTTGTGCTTACCCTCGCTCTTTAAATGAAGCTATCTCGAGTAGGACACCTGAAGGCGAGCCGTATTAGGCTCATCTTCGGCAGGCTCCTCCGGTTTTTTTCCGGTTTTTTTTCTTTTTTTTTTTACGTTGTGCTTACCCTCGTTCTTTAAATCACGCTATCCCGAGGAGGACACCTAAATGCGAGCCGTAATGGCCTCATCTTCGGCAGGCTCCTCCAGTTTTTTTTCTGATTTTTTTCCCCTTTTTTTTCATTTTTTTACGTTGTGCTAACCCTCGTTCTTTAAATAACGCTATCCCCAGGAGGACAACTAAAGGCGAGCCGTAATGGCCTCATCTTCGGGAGGCTCCTCCGGTTTTTTTCTCCGATTTTTTTTCCCGTTTTTTTTTACGTTGTGCTTATCCTCGTTCTTTAAATGACGCTATCCCGAGGAGGACACCTAAAGGCGAGCCGTAATGGCCTCATCTTCAGCAGGCTCCTCCGATTTATTTTTCCCCTTTTTTGTTGTACATTGTGCTGACCCTCGTTCTTTAAATACGCTATCCCGAGGAGGACACCTAACGGCGAGCCGTCATGTCCTCATCTTCAGCAGGCTCCTCTGGTTTTTTTTTTTACGTTGTGCTGACCCTCATTCTTTAAATGATGATATCCCGAGGAGGACAACTAAACACGAGCCGTAATGGCCTCATCTTCGGCAGGCTCCTCCGGTTTTTTTCCTTTTTTTTTGTTGTACATTGTGCTGACCCTCGTTCTTTAAATGACGCCATCCCGAGGAGGACACCTAAAGGCGAGCCGTAATGGCCTCATCTTCGGCAGGCTCCTCCGGGCTTTTTTCTCAGTTTTTTTCCAGGTTTTTTTTTATTACGTTGTGCTGACCCTTGTTCTTTAAATGACGCTATCTCGAAGGGACACCTAAAGGTGAGCCGTAATTGCCTCATCTTCAGCAGGCTCCTCCAATTTTTTTCCTGGTTTTTTTTTTTTTACGTTGTGCTGACCCTCATTATTTAAATGACGCTATCCCGAGGAGGACACCTAAAGGCGAGCCATAATGGACACATTTTGGCAGGCTCCTCCGATTTTTTTTTTTACGTTGTGCTGACCCTCGTTATTTAAATGACGCTATCCCGAGGAGGACACCTAAAGGCGAGCCGTAATTGCCTCAACTTCGGCAGGCTCCTCCGATTTTTTTTTTTACGTTGTGCTGACCCTCGTTATTTAAATGACGCTATCCCGAGGAGTACACCTAAAGGCGAGCCATAATTGGCTCATCTTTGGCAGGCTCCCCCGATTTTTTTCCTTGGTTTTTTTTTTTACGTTGTGCTGACCCTCGTTATTTAAATGACGCAATCCCGAGGAGGACACCTAAAGGCGAGCCATAATGGACTCATTTTCGGCAGGCTCCTCCGATTTTTTTTTTTTTACGTTGTCCTGAACCTCGTTCTTTAAATGACGCTATCCAAGGAGGACACCTAAAGGCGAGCCGTAATGACCTCTTCTTCGGCAGGCTCCTCCGGTTTTTTTCCTGGTTTTTTTTTACGTTGTGGTTACCCTCGTTCTTTAAATGACGCTATCACGAGGAGGACTCCTAAAGGCGAGCCTTAATGGGCTCATCTTCGGTAGGCTCCTCCGGATTCTTTCCTGGTTTTTTTTTTTTTACGTTGTGCTTACCCTCGCTCTTTAAATGAAGCTATCTCGAGTAGGACACCTGAAGGCGAGCCGTATTGGCTCATCTTCGGCAGGCTCCTCCGGTTTTTTTCCGGTTTTTTTTCTTTTTTTTTTTACGTTGTGCTTACCCTCGTTCTTTAAATCACGCTATCCCGAGGAGGACACCTAAATGCGAGCCGTAATGGCCTCATCTTCGGCAGGCTCCTCCAGTTTTTTTCTGATTTTTTTCCCCTTTTTTTTCATTTTTTTACGTTGTGCTAACCCTCGTTCTTTAAATAACGCTATCCCCAGGAGGACAACTAAAGGCGAGCCGTAATGGCCTCATCTTCGGGAGGCTCCTCCGGTTTTTTTCTCCGATTTTTTTTCCCGGTTTTTTTTTACGTTGTGCTTATCCTCGTTCTTTAAATGACGCTATCCCGAGGAGGACACCTAAAGGCGAGCCGTAATGGCCTCATCTTCAGCAGGCTCCTCCGATTTATTTTTCCCCTTTTTTGTTGTACATTGTGCTGACCCTCGTTCTTTAAATACGCTATCCCGAGGAGGACACCTAACGGCGAGCCGTATGTCCTCATCTTCAGCAGGCTCCTCTGGTTTTTTTTTTTTACGTTGTGCTGACCCTCATTCTTTAAATGATGATATCCCGAGGAGGACAACTAAACACGAGCCGTAATGGCCTCATCTTCGGCAGGCTCCTCCGGTTTTTTTTCCTTTTTTTTTGTTGTACATTGTGCTGACCCTCGTTCTTTAAATGACGCCATCCCGAGGAGGACACCTAAAGGCGAGCCGTAATGGCCTCATCTTCGGCAGGCTCCTCCGGGCTTTTTTCTCAGTTTTTTTCCAGGTTTTTTTTTATTACGTTGTGCTGACCCTTGTTCTTTAAATGACGCTATCTCGAAGGGGACACCTAAAGGTGAGCCGTAATTGCCTCATCTTCAGCAGGCTCCTCCAATTTTTTTCCTGGTTTTTTTTTTTTTACGTTGTGCTGACCCTCATTATTTAAATGACGCTATCCCGAGGAGGACACCTAAAGGCGAGCCATAATGGACACATTTTGGCAGGCTCCTCCGATTTTTTTTTTTACGTTGTGCTGACCCTCGTTATTTAAATGACGCTATCCCGAGGAGGACACCTAAAGGCGAGCCGTAATTGCCTCAACTTCGGCAGGCTCCTCCGATTTTTTTTTTTACGTTGTGCTGACCCTCGTTAATTAAATGACGCTATCCCGAGGAGGACACCTAAAGGCGAGCCGTAATTGCCTCATCTTCGGCAGGCTCCCCCGATTTTTTTCCTGGTTTTTTTTTTTTACGTTGTGCTGACCCTCGTTATTTAAATGACACTATCCCGAGGAGGACACCTAAAGGCGAGCCATAATGGACTCATTTTGGCAGGCTCCTCCGATTTTTTTTTTTTTTACGTTGTGCTGAACCTCGTTCTTTAAATGACGCTATCCCAAGGAGGACACCTAGAGGCGAGCCGTAATGGCCTCATCTTCGGCAGGCTCTTCCGGTTTTTTTCCTGTTTTTTTTTTTACGTTGTGGTTACCCTCGTTCTTTAAATGACGCTATCACGAGGAGGACTCCTAAAGGCGAGCCTTAATGGGCTCATCTTCGGCAGGCTCCTTAGGAACTTTTCCTGGTTTTTTTTTTTTACGTTGTGCTTACCCTCGTTCTTTAAATGAAGCTATCTCGAGTAGGACACCTGAAGGCGAGCCGTAATGGGCTCATCTTCGGCAGGCTCCTCCGATTTTTTGCTGGTTTTTTTTCTTTTTTTTTTACGTTGTGCTTACCCTCGTTCTTTAAATCACGCTATCCCGAGGAGGACACCTAAATGCGAGCCGTAATGGCCTCATCTTCGGCAGGCTCCTCCGATTTATTTTTCCCCTTTTTTGTTGTACATTGTGCTGACCCTCGTTCTTTAAATGACGCTATCCCGAGGAGGACACCTAACGGCGAGCCGTAATGTCCTCATCTTCAGCAGGCTCCTCTGGTTTTTTTTTTTTTACGTTGTGCTGACCCTCATTCTTTAAATGACGCTATCCCGAGGAGGACACCTAAACACGAGCCGTAATGGCCTCATCTTCGGCAGGCTCCTCCGGTTTTTTTCCTTTTTTTTTTGTTATACATTGTGCTGACCCTCGTTCTTTAAATGACGCCATCCCGAGGAGGACACCTAAAGGCGAGCCGTAATGGCCTCATCTTCGGCAGGCTCCTCTGGGCTTTTTTCTCAGTTTTTTTCCAGGTTTTTTTTATTACGTTGTGCTGACCCTTGTTCTTTAAATGACGCTATATCGAAGAGGACACCTAAAGGTGAGCCGTAATTGCCTCATCTTCGGCAGGCTCCTCCAATTTTTTTCCTGGTTTTTTTTTTTTTACGTTGTGCTGACCCTCGTTATTTAAATGACGCTATCCCTAGGAGGACACCTAAAGGCGAGCCATAATGGACTCATTTTCGGCAGGCTCCTCCGATTTTTTTTTTTACGTTGTGCTGACCCTCGTTATTTAAATGATGCTATCCCGAGGAGGACACGTAAAGGCTAGCCGTAATTACCTCATCTTCGGCAGGCTCCTCCGATTTTTTTTTTTTACGTTGTGCTGACCCTCGTTATTTAAATGACGCTATCCCGAGGAGTACACCTAAAGGCGAGCCGTAATTGCCTCATCTTCGGCAGGATCCCCCGATTTTTTTCCTTGGTTTTTTTTTTTTTTTAACGTTGTGCTGACCCTCGTTATTTAAATGACGCAATCCCGAGGAGGACACCTAAAGGCGAGCCATAATGGACTCATTTTCGGCAGGCTCCTCCGATTTTTTTTTTTAACGTTGTGCTGACCCTCGTTCTTTAAATGACGCTATCCCAAGGAGGACACCTAAAGGCGAGCCGTAATGGCCTCATCTTCGGCAGGCTCCTCCGGTTTTTTCCTGGTTTTTTTTTACGTTGTGGTTACCCTCGTTCTTTAAATGACGCTATCACGAGGAGGACTCCTAAAGGCGAGCCTTAATGGGCTCATCTTCGGTAGGCTCCTCCGGATTTTTTCCTGGTTTTTTTTTTTTACGTTGTGCTTACCCTCGTTCTTTAAATGAAGCTATCTCGAGTAGGACACCTGAAGGCGAGCCGTAATGGGCTCATCTTCGGCAGGCTCCTCCGGTTTTTTTCGGTTTTTTTCTTTTTTTTTTTACGTTGTGCTTACCCTCGTTCTTTAAATCACGCTATCCCGGGAGGACACCTAAATGCGAGCCGTAATGGCCTCATCTTCGGCAGGCTCCTCCGGTTTTTTTTCCGATTTTTTTCCTTTTTTTTCATTTTTTTACGTTGTGCTACCCTCGTTCTTTAAATGACGCTATCCCGAGGAGGACACCTAAAGGCGAGCCGTAATGGCCTCATCTTCAGCAGGCTCCTCCGATTTATTTTTCCCCTTTTTTGTTGTACATTGTGCTGACCCTCGTTCTTTAAATGACGCTATCCCGAGGAGGACACCTAACGGCGAGCCGTAATGACCTCATCTTCAGCAGGCTCCTCTGGTTTTTTTTTTTACGTTGTGCTGACCCTCATTCTTTAAATGACGATATCCCGAGGAGGACAACTAAACACGAGCCGTAATGGCCTCATCTTCGGCAGGCTCCTCCGGTTTTTTTCCCTTTTTTTTGTTGTACATTGTGCTGACCCTCGTTCTTTAAATGACGCCATCCCGAGGAGCACACCTAAAGGCGAGCCGTAATGGCCTCATCTTCGGCAGGCTCCTCCGGGCTTTTTTCTCAGTTTTTTTCCAGGTTTTTTTTTATTACATTGTGCTGACCCTTGTTCTTTAAATGACGCTATCTCGAAGGGACACCTAAAGGTGAGCCGTAATTGCCTCATCTTCAGCAGGCTCCTCCAATTTTTTCCTGGTTTTTTTTTTTACGTTGTGCTGACGCTCATTATTTAAATGACGCTATCCCGAGGAGGACACCTAAAGGCGAGCCATAATGGACTCATTTTCGGCAGGCTCCTCCGATTTTTTTTTTACGTTGTGCAGACCCTCGTTATTTAAATGACGCTATCCCGAGGAGGACACCTAAAGGCGAGCCGTAATTGCCTCAACTTCGGCAGGCTCCTCCGATTTTTTTTTTTTTACGTTGTGCTGACCCTCGTTATTTAAATGACGCTATCCCGAGGAGGACACCTAAAGGCGAGCCGTAATTGCCTCATCTTTGGCAGGCTCCCCCGATTTTTTTCCTGGTTTTTTTTTTTTACGTTGTGCTGACCCTCGTTATTTAAATGACGCTATCCCGAGGAGGACACCTAAAGGCGAGCCATAATGGACTCATTTTCGGCAGGCTCCTCCGATTTTTTTTTTTTACGTTGTGCTGAACCTCGTTCTTTAAATGACGCTATCCCAAGGAGGACACCTAGAGGCGAGCCGTAATGGCCTCATCTTCGGCAGGCTCTTCCGGTTTTTTTCCTGTTTTTTTTTTACGTTCTGGATACCCTCGTTCTTTAAATGACGCTATCACGAGGAGGACTCCTAAAGGCGAGCCTTAATGGCTCATCTTCGGCAGGCTCCTTAGGACTTTTCCTGGTTTTTTTTTTTACGTTGTGCTTACCCTCGTTCTTTAAATGAAGCTATCTCGAGTAGGACACCTGAAGGCGAGCCGTAATGGGCTCATCTTCGGCAGGCTCCTCCGATTTTTTTCCGGTTTTTTTTTTTTTTTTTTACGTTGTGCTTACCCTCGTTCTTTAAATCACGCTATCCCGAGGAGGACACCTAAATGCGATCCGTAATGGCCTCATCTTCGGCAGGCTCCTCCAGTTTTTTTTCCGATTTTTTCCCCTTTTTTTTCATTTTTTTACGTTGTGCTAATCCTCATTCTTTAAATAACGCTATCCCCAGGAGGACAACTAAAGGCGAGCCGTAATGGCCTCATCTTCGGGAGGCTCCTCCGGTTTTTTTTCTCCGATTTTTTTTCCCGATTTTTTTTACGTTGTGCTTATCCTCGTTCTTTAAATGACGCTATCCCGAGGAGGACACCTAAAGGCGAGCCATAATGGCCTCATCTTCAGCAGGCTCCTCCGATTTATTTTTCCCTTTTTTTGTTGTACATTGTGCTGACCCTCGTTCTTTAAATAACGCTATCCCGAGGAGGACACCTAACGGCGAACCGTAATGTCCTCATCTTCAGCAGGCTCCTCTGGTTTTTTTTTTTTTTACGTTGTGCTGATCCTCATTCTTTAAGTGACGCTATCCCGAGGAGGACACCTAAACACGAGCCGTAATGGCCTCATCTTCGGCAGGCTCCTCCGGTTTTTTTCCCTTTTTTTGTTGTACATTGTGCTGACCCTCGTTCTTTAAATGACGCCATCCCGAGGAGGACACCTAAAGGTGAGCCGTATTGGCCTCATCTTCGGCAGGCTCCTCCGGGCTTTTTTCTCAGTTTTTTTCCAGTTTTTTTTATTACGTTGTGCTGACCTTGTTCTTTAAATGACGCTATCTCGAAGAGGACACCTAAAGGTGAGCCGTAATTGCCTCATCTTCGGCAGGCTCCTCCAATTTTTTCCTGGTTTTTTTTTTTTTACGTTGTGCTGACCCTCGTTATTTAAATGACGCTATCCTGAGGAGGACACCGAAAGGCGAGCCATAATGGACTCATTTTCGGCAGGCTCCTCCGATTTTTTTTTTTTTTACGTTGTGCTGACCCTCGTTATTTAAATGACGCTATCCGAGGAGGACACCTAAAGGCGAGCCGTAATTGCCTCATCTTCGGCAGGCTACTCCGATTTTTTTTTTTACGTTGTGCTGACCCTCGTTATTTAAATGACGCTATCCCGAGGAGGACACCTAAAGGCGAGCCGTAATTGCCTCATCTTCGGCAGGCTCCCCGATTTTTTTTTTTTTTTTTTTACGTTGTGCTGACCCTCGTTATTTAAATGACGCTATCCCGAGGAGGACACCTAAAGGCGAGCCTAATGCTCATTTCGGCAGGCTCCTCCGTTTTTTTTTTTTTACGTTGTGCTGACCCTCGTTTTTAAATGACGCTATCCCGAGGAGGACACCTAAAGGCGAGCCATAATGGCTCATTTTCGGCAGGCTCCTCCGATTTTTTTTTTTTTTTACTTGTGCTGACCCTCGTTCTTTAAATGACGCTATCCAAGGAGGACACCTAAGGCGAGCCGTAATGGCCTCATCTTCGGCAGGCTCTCCGGTTTTTTTCCTGTTTTTTTGTTTACGTTGTGGTTACCCTCGTTCTTTAAATGACGCTATCATGAGGAGGACTCCTAAAGGCGAGCCTTAATGGCCTCATCTTCGGCAGGCTCCTCCGGATTTTTTCCTGGTTTTTTTTTTTTTACGTTGTGCTTACCCTCGTTCTTTAAATGAAGCAATCCCGAGTAGGACACCTAAAGCGAGCCGTAATGGCCTCATCTTCGGCAGGCTCCTCCAGTTTTTTTCTGATTTTTCCCTTTTTTTTCATTTTTTTACGTTGTGCTAATCCTCGTTCTTTAAATACGCTATCCCCAGGAGGACAACTAAAGGCGAGCCGTAATGGCCTCATCTTCGGGGCTCCTCCGGTTTTTTTTCCGATTTTTTTTTTTTTTACGTTGTGCTTATCCTCGTTCTTTAAATGACGCTATCCCGAGGAGGACACCTAAAGGCGAGCCATAATGGCCTCATCTTCAGCAGGCTCCTCCGATTTTTTTTCCCCTTTTTTTGTTGTAAATTGTGCTGACCCTCGTTCTTTAAATAACGCTATCCCGAGGAGGACACCTAACGGCGAGCCGTAACGTCCTCATCTTCAGCAGGCTCCTCTGGTTTTTTTTTTTTACGTTGTGCTGACCCTCATTCTTTAAGTGACGCTATCCCGAGGAGGACACCTAAACACGAGCCGTAATGGCCTCATCTTCGGCAGGCTCCTCCGGTTTTTTTCCCTTTTTTTTTGTTGTACTATGTGCTGACCCTCGTTTTTTAAATGACGCCATCCCGAGGAGGACACCTAAAGGCGAGCCGTAATAGCCTCATCTTCGGCAGGCTCCTCCGGGCTTTTTTCTCAGTTTTTTCCCAGGTTTTTTTTAATACGTTGTGCTGACCCTTGTTCTTTAAATGACGCTATCTCGAAGAGGACACCTAAAGGTGAGTCGTAATTGCCTCATCTTCGGCAGGCTCCTCCAATTTTTTTCCTGGTTTTTTTTTTTTTTACGTTGTGCTGACCCTCGTTATTTAAATGACGCTATCCCGAGGAGGACACCTAAAGGCGAGCCATAATGGACTCATTTTCGGCAGGCTCCTCCGATTTTTTTTTTTTACGTTGTGCTGACCCTCGTTCTTTAAATGACGCTATCCCAAGGAGGACACCTAAAGGCGAGCCGTAATGGCCTCATCTTCGGCAGGCTCCTCCGGTTTTTTTCCTGGTTTTTTTTTTACGTTGTGATTACCCTCGTTCTTTAAATGACGCTATCACGAGGAGGACTCCTAAAGGCGAGCCTTAATGGACTCATCTTCGGCAGGCTCCTCCGAATTTTTTCCTGGTTTTTTTTTTACGTTGTGCTTACCCTCGTTCTTTAAATGAAGCTATCTCTAGTTGGACACCTGAAGGCGAGCCGTAATGGGCTCTTCTTCGGCAGGCTCCTCCGGTTTTTTTCCAGTTTTTTTTCTTTTTTTTTTTACGTTGTGCTTACCCTCGTTCTTTAAATCACGCTATCCCGAGGAGGACACCTATATGCGAGCCGTAATGGCCTCATCTTCGGCAGGCTCCTCCAGTTTTTTTTCCGATTTTTTTCCCTTTTTTTTATCATTTTTTTACGTTGTGCTAACCCTCGTTCTTTAAATAACTCTATCCCCAGGAGGACAACTAAAGGCGAGCCGTAATGGCCTCATCTTCGGGAGGCTCCTCCGGTTTTTTTTCTCCGATTTTTTTTCCTGGTTTTTTTTTTACATTGTGCTTATCCTCGTTCTTTAAATGACGCTATCCCGAGGAGGACACCTAAAGGCGAGCCGTAATGGCCTCATCTTCAGGAGGCTCCTCCGATTTATTTTTCCCCTTTTTTGTTGTACATTGTGCTGACCCTCGTTCTTTAAATGACGCTATCCCGACGAGGACACCTAACGGCAAGCCGTAATGTCCTCATCTTCAGCAGGCTCCTCTGGTTTTTTTTTTACGTTGTGCTGACCCTCATTCTTTAAATGACGCTATCCCGAGGAGGACACCTAAACACGAGCCGTAATGGCCTCATCTTCGGCAGGCTCCTCCGGTTTTTTTCCCTTTTTTTTTGTTGTACATTGTGCTGACCCTCGTTCTTTAAATGACGCCATCCCGAGGAGGACACCTAAAGGCGAGCCGTAATGGCCTCATCTTCGGCAGGCTCCTCCGGGCTTTTTTCTCAGTTTTTTTCCAGGTTTTTTTTATTACGTTGTGCTGACCCTTGTTCTTTAAATGACGCTATCTCGAAGAGGACACCTAAAGGAGAGCCGTAATTGCCTCATCTTCGGCAGGCTCCTCCAATTTTTTTCCTGGTTTTTTTTTTTTACGTTGTGCTGACCCTCGTTATTTAAATGACGCTATCCCGAGGAGGACACCTAAAGGCGAGCCGTAATTGCCTCATCTTCGGCAGGCTCCCCGATTTTTTCCTGGTTTTTTTTTTTTACGTTGTGCTGACCCTCGTTATTTAAATGACGCTATCCCGAGGAGGACACCTAAAGGTGAGCCATAATGGACTCATTTTCGGCGCCAAAAACTTGATGAGATATTTTGGAGGAAAAATAAATCTCTCCCAAAACACCCAAATCTAACCGGCAAGTGCACCGGGTCGCATCAAGTAATAATAACTCACGGGAGTGAGGTCGATCCCACAGGGATTGAAGGATTGAGCAATTTTAGTTTAGTGGTTGATTTAGTCAAGCGAATCAAGATTTGGTTGATGGTTTTGTGACTTGCAGAATTAAATTGCATTGAAGTAAAGAGAACAAGAAATAAATTGCTGAAACTTAAAGAACAAGAAATTAAATGGCAGAAACTTAAAGTGCAAGAAATGTAAATTGCGGAATCTTAAAGTGCAATGAATGTAAATTGCTTGAAATGTAAAGGGGATTGGGATGTGGATTTGCAGAATTTAAACAAGGAAAAATTAAATTGCATCGAACAGAAGAGTAAAAGGGAATTGGGATTGAACCGGATATGAAGCAGAAAAGTAAATGAACATAAGAAAGCAATAAACAGAGAAATGAAATGAGAAATTCAGATCTCAGGACCCAGAGACTAGAAAACCAAGTCTAGATCTCAATGCCTTCCTAGATCCAACAAGAACAATTGTAAGGAAATTGTAAATTGCAAAGAAAAGAGATGAAGAACAATGAACCGGAAATGGAATTCAATTAACAGTAAAGAAACAGTGAGATCCAAGATTGAGATTGAAACAGAATTTCTTCAATTCTCCAATCCAAGATCCAAGACAAATGTAAAATGAAATTGAAAGCAATGAAAGCAAAGAAATTAAAGTTCAAAAGCTCTCCGAAAACTATTATGAAAATTCCCAAAGGAAAGCTCGCCGAATAACTTGAATTCTATCCTATTTATACACTTTCAAAAATGATCTTCAAGCCTTGAGTTGGGCCTTTGCTCTTGGTGGAATTGGGTTGAAAGAAGCCTTGGTTGATTGCTCTTGAAGTTTGGAGAAGAACCGAAGTGAACCAATTGAACCGAAATTGAGGTTAGCAAAAGTTGGACCAAAAGTTTGAGCCAAAGTTAGGGGTCTAACTTTGGCTCCAACTTTTCATATCAGCAAAGCACATTCTGCTGGTATGGACGTTGGTGCCAACGTTAGGGGTCTAACTTTGACCCTAACTTGGCCTTCCCTTGGTGCTAGTGGCGCCAACGTTAGCCTCCAAGTTAGGGGGCTAACGTTGGCGCAAACGTTGGCTCCTTCCCCATTGTAATTCATGTGCCAACGTTAGCCTCCAAGTTAGGGGGCTAACGTTGGCGCAAACGTTGGTGCCCAGGGGAGAAACTCTCAAGTTCCAACGTTAGCCTCCAAGTTAGGGGGCTAACGTTGGGGCTAACTTTTGCCTCTTCCTTGAATATTCATGTGCTAACGTTAGCCTCCAAGTTAGGGGGCTAACGTTGGCGCAAACGTGGGATGGCCAGGGAGGAAATTTCAAGTTCCAACGTTAGCCTCCAAGTTAGGGGCTAACGTTGGGGCTAACTTCATGCTTCCTGGTTCAATTTCACTTATTCCATTGTCCTCTCTTCACTCCTAGCCATTCCCCTTTGCTTCAACCTTTCTCCAAGCTTTCTTCACCTATCATTAATCAACCAAACTCATCAAAGCTATGCTCAAAATCATGAGATATTCATTCTTTCATAATATGCAACAAATATAGCATAAAACCTCATGAAATGGCATAAATTCATATATGGTTGGTTCAATCAAGGGAAACATGAAAATCTACTCAATTAGCTTGCTTGTAGCTCAAGAAAGTGCAAAATTCTAATGAAAACAAAAGAAAAAGACTAGTTAAAATAGACTAGGATGACTTGTCATCAGCTATCCCAAGGAGGACACCTAGAGGCGAGCCGTAATGGCCTCATCTTCGGCAGGCTCTTCCGGTTTTTTTCCTGTTTTTTTGTTTACGTTGTGGTTACCCTCGTTCTTTAAATGACGCTATCACGAGGAGGACTCCTAAAGGCGAGCCTTAATGGGCTCATCTTCGGCAGGCTCCTCCGGATTTTTTCCTGGTTTTTTTTTTTTTTACGTTGTGCTTACCCTCGTTCTTTAAATGAAGCTATCTCGAGTAGGACACCTGAAGGCGAGCTGTAATGGGCTCATCTTCGGCAGGCTCCTCCGGTTTTTTTCCGGTTTTTTTTCTTTTTTTTTTACGTTGTGCTTACCCTCGTTCTTTAAATCACGCTATCCCGAGGAGGACACCTAAATGCGAGCCGTAATGGCCTCATCTTCGGCAGGCTCCTCCAGTTTTTTTTCTGATTTTTTCCCCTTTTTTTTTCATTTTTTTACGTTGTGCTAACACTCGTTCTTTAAATAACTCTATCCCCAGGAGGACAACTAAAGGCGAGCCGTAATGGCCTCATCTTCGGGAGGCTCCTCCGGTTTTTTTTCTCCGATTTTTTTTCCCGATTTTTTTTACGTTGTGCTTATCCTCGTTCTTTAAATGACGCTATCCTGAGGAGGACACCTAAAGGCGAGCCATAATGGCCTCATCTTCAGCAGGCTCCTCCGATTTATTTTTCCCCTTTTTTGTTGTACATTGTGCTGACCCTCGTTCTTTAAATGACGCTATCCCGAGGAGGACACCTAACGGCGAGCCGTAATGTCCTCATCTTCAGCATGCTCCTCTGGTTTTTTTTTTACGTTGTGCTGACCCTCATTCTTTAAGTGACGCTATCCAGAGGAGGACACCTAAACACGAGCCGTAATGGCCTCATCTTCGGCAGGCTCCTCCGGTTTTTTTCCCTTTTTTTTGTTGTACATTGTGCTAACCCTCGTTCTTTAAATGACGCCATCCCGAGGAGGACACCTAAAGGCGAGCCGTAATGGCCTCATCTTCGGCAGGCTCCTCCGTGCTTTTTTCCCAGTTTTTTTCCAGGTTTTTTTTTATTACGTTGTGCTGACCCTTGTTCTTTAAATGACGCTATCTCGAAGAGGACACCTAAAGGTGAGCCGTAATTGCCTCATCTTCGGCAGGCTCCTCCAATTTTTTTCTTGGTTTTTTTTTTACGTTGTGCTGACCCTCGTTATTTAAATGACGCTATCCCGAGGAGGACACGTAAAGGCGAGCCATAATGGACTCATTTTCGGCAGGCTCCTCCGGTTTTTTTTTTTACGTTGTGCTAACCCTCGTTCTTTAAATGACGCTATCCTGAGGAGGACACCTAATGACAAGTCATCTTAGCCTAGTTTCACTAGCCTTTTTCTTTTGTTTTCAATTGAATTATGCACTTTCTTGAGCCAAAAGCAAGCCAATTGGGTAGATTTTCATGTTTCCTTTGATTTAATCAACCATGTATGAATTCATGCTATTTCATGAGGTTTTATGCTATAATTGTCATATATTATGAAAGAATGAATATCTCATGATTTTGAGCATAGCTTTGATGTGTTTGGTTGATTAATGATAGGTGAGAAAGCTTGGAGAAAGGTTGATGCAAGAAGGAATGGCTAGGAGGAATGACTTAAGTCTTGAATTAATTATGAACCAGGAAGCAAAAGCTGGAGCAAAAGTTAGCCCCTAACTTTTTGGCTAACTTTTGGGCAAAAGTTGGAGCAAAAGTTAGCCCCTAACTTTTTGGCTAACTTTTGGGCAAAAGCTGGACCAAAAGTTAGCCCCTAACTTTTTGGTTAACTTTTGGCATGAAAAACACTCCCTGGATGCACCAAAAGTTTGCGCCAACGTTAGCCCCTAACTTTTTATCTAACGTTGGCGCCTGAAAAACTCCCTGGGCTAGCAAAAGTTTGCGCCAACGTTAGCCCCTAACTTTCTGGCTAACGTTGGCGCCATGAATAACTAAATGGAGGCCAACGTTGGAGCAAAAGTTAGACCCCTAACTTTTGCCCCAACGTTGGTATCAGCAAAACAAGGGTGCTGATGTGAAAAGTTGGAGCAAAAGTTAGACCCTAACTTTTACTCCAACTTTTACTCAAGCTTTCATGATTCCAACCCGGTTCAATTCGGTTCTTCTCCAAACTCCAAGAGCAATCAACCAAGGCCTCTCTCAACCCAATTCCACCAAGAGCAAAGGCCCAATTGAAGGCTTGAAGACCATTTGAAGAAAGTGTATAAATAGATTAGAATTTAAGTTTTAAGAGAGCTTCTCTTTTAGTTTTTCAGGAGAGCTAGCTTTTCAGTTTTGCTTAGAGCTCACCTTTATTTTTCTTAGCATTGTTGTTTAATTCAAGAGAATTTGGGGGGGAGAATTGATCTCTCTTCTTCCTTGTTCTTGCCCAGCACTCTTTACTTTTCTTGTCTTGGATTTTGGGTGGAGAATTGAAGAAATTCTGTTTCAATCTCACCTTGGGATCTTGTTTAATTTTCTGCTTAATTGAATTTCAGTTTCGGTTACTTGCTTCGTCATCTACTTTCTTTGCAATTTACAATCTCCTTTGCAATTGTTCTTGTTGGATCTAGGAAGGCATTGAGATCTAGACTTAGTTTTCTAGTCTCTTGGGTCCTGAGATCCGGATTTCCCATTTCCCATTCCCTGTTTACTGTTTTCATGCTTATTTACATTTCTGTTTTAAGATCCGGATTGATTCAAGACATCCTTTACTTCTCTGTTTGTTGCAATTTACTTTTCCTTGTTTAATTTCTGCAAATCCAACTCCCGATTCCCTTTACAATTCAAGCCATTTACATTTCTTGCACTTTAAGATTTTGCAATTTACATTTCTTGCGTTCTAAGTTTCTGCCATTTAATTTCTTGTTCTTTAAGATTCAGCACTTTAATTCCTGTTCTCTTTAATTTCATGCCAATTACCCATTCCCTTTACTTTCTATGCAATTTAATTTCTGCAAATCACAAATCTCTCAACCAAATCTTGATTCGCTTGACTAAATCAACCACTAAACTAAAATTGCTCAATCCTTCAATCTCTGTGGGATCGACCTCACTCCCGTGAGTTATTATTACTTGATGCGACCCGGTGCACTTGCCGGTTAAGTTTGGGTGTTTTGGAGAAATTCGTTTTTCCGCGAAAATATCCCATCAACCTCCCAGGGGGATGCTCAGCTCACAAAGTGAGCTGAGCTTTGTGACTTAGTGTGGGGAGGTCTTGGTAGCGTGCTGTTGCTTGGGATGCATCCAAGTGAGCTGAGCCTTGGGACATCCAAGGGAAGGTCCTTGGTTCGAAACCCATGGGAAGCATGCGCTGCCCCTTATCTTTGGTTGCCTTGCTTCCTTGCTTCCTCAAGGTGTGGGGTTCGAACCTTGGGGACTGCATTTGGCAATTTTTAGCTTATTTTTCCTTGTGGATAGCGCCTCCCCCATCCCTCTTGGTCATGGGTTCAAGTCTTGGAGCATGCACTTGCAACTTATTTTCCTTGAATTATTTCTTTGGTGCTCTCGATAATGCTCACTTTGTGAGCTGAGCTTGGTTTCTTCTTTCCTTGTTTCTTGGCCTCATGTTGTGCTCAGCTCACAAAGTGAGCAGAGCTTTGTGCCTTGGTCTCCTGGGAGTAAGTGTAGCGCTCACTTAATGAGCTTGGTGCTCTTGGAGTGAGCTTCATGGTTTGTTGCGCCACACTTCCTCCTTTCTTGGCCACACTTTTTCTTCCTTGAGCCACACTTCTTAGGCCACGCTTTCTTCTTTTCTTCTTTTCTTCACCTACAATTAATCAAAACAACCAATCAAAGTATCTCCAAATTCACAAGGTTTATAAATCATTAGAAATCAATTAAATTTGGCTTAAACCTCATGATTTAGCATCAATTACATGGTGGTTGTTTGATTCAAAGAAGTCATGCATTTTCATTTCAAATTACTTACTTAGGATGCAAGAAAGTGCATAAAACCAAATAAAAATAAAGAAAAAGGCTAGTAAAACTAGGCTAAGATGACTTGTCATCACAATTTTTTCCCTGGATAAAGTTATTTTTTCATAAATATAGAATAAATTAATTTTAAAAATTTAAACTTTTTAAATTTTTTGTTTGTTGGATATTTTTGAAATTCTTTATTTTTATACTTTTAGGCAAAAAAAAATTTTTTGTTTCAAAATTTAAAAATAAAAAGTTTTCATCTTTTTTTTGTCTTCAAAATATTGCTGGACTTTATTTTATTTTCTACTTTAAATAAAAAATTTAATTTTTATTTTAAAATTTCAAAAAAATGAAAAATTTTTATATTTTGAAATAAAAAATTTTATTTCAAGAATATTTTTTTCACCGGATAAAGCTATTTTTTCACAAATATAGAATGAATTAATTTATAAAAAGTTTTCATCTTTTTTTTGTCTTCGAAATATTGCTGAACTTTATTTTATTTTTCTACTTTAAATAAAAATTTAATTTATAAATTCAAAAATTCAAAAAAATGAAAAATTTTGTATTTTTAAATCAAAAATTTTATTTCAAGAATATTTTTTTCACCGGATAAAGCTATTTTTTCACAAATATAGAATAAATTAATTTTAAAAATTTAAACCTTTTAAATTTTCTATTTATTGGATATTTTTGAAATTCTTTATTTTTATACTTTTAGGCAAAAAATTATTTTTTTTTTGGTTTCAAAATTTAAAATTAAAAAGTTTTAATCTTTTTTTTTCTTCAAAAGATTACTGGACTTTATTTTATTTTTCTACTTTAAATAAAAAATTAAATTTTTTAATTTAAAATTTTTAAAAAATGAAAAATTTTGTATTTTGAAATAAAAAAAATTTTCATGAATATTTTTTTTCACCGAATAATGCTATTTTTTTCACAAATATAGAATAAATAAAAAAGTTTTCATCTTTTTTTTGTCTTCGCAATATTGTAGGACTTTATTTTATTTTTATACTTTAAATAAAAAATTTAATTTTTAAATTTAAAAATTTTAAAAAATTAAAAAGTTTTTATTTTGAAATCAAAAATTATTTTACAAGAATAATTTTTTCACCGGTATTTTTTCACAAATATAGAATAAATTAATTTTAAAATATAAACTTTTTAAATTTTTTCTTTATTGGATATTTTTGAAATTCTTTATTTTTATACTTTAAGTCAAAAAAAATTATTTTTTTAGTTTCAAAATTTAAAAATAACAAGTTTTCATCTTTTTTTTTTGTCTTTGAAATATTGCTGGACTTTATTTTTTTTCTACTTTAAATAAAAAATTTAATTTTTAAATTTAAAAATTCAAAAAAAAAATTGGTATTTTGAAATCAAAAATTTTTTTTCAAGAATATTTTTTTTCACCGGATAAAGCTATTTTTTTCACAAATATAGAATAAATTAATTTTAAAAATTTAAACTTTTTAAATTTTACGTTTGTTGGATATTTTTGAAATTTTTTATTTTTATACTTTTAGGCAAAAAAAATTTTTTTTTTTTGGTTTCAAAATTTAAAAATAAAAAGTTTTCATCTTTTTTTGTCTTTGAAATATTGCTGGACTTTATTTTATTTTCCTACTTTAAATAAAAAATTTAATTTTTAAATTTAAAAATTCAAAAAAAATGAAAAATTTTGTATTTTGAAATAAAAAATTTTATTTCAAGAATATATATTTTTCACTGGATAAAGCTTTTTTTCACAAATATAGAATAAATTAATTTTAAAATTTAAATTTTTTGAATTTTTTGTTTTTTGGATATTTTTGAAATTCTTTATTTTTATACTTTTAGGCAAAAAATTTATTTTTTTGGTTTCAAAATTTAAAAATAAAAAGTTTTCATCTTTTTTTTTATTTCGAAAGATTGCTGGACTTTAATTTATTTTTCTACTTTAAATAAAAATTTAATTTTTAAATTTAAAAATTCAAAAAAACAAAAATTTGGTATTTTGAAATAAAAATTTTTTTCAAGAATTTTTTTCACCGGATAAAGCTATTTTTTCACAAATATAGAATGAATTAATTTTAAAAATTTAAGCTTTTTAAATTTTTTGTTTGTTGGATATTTTTGAAATTCTTTATTTTTATACTTTTAGGCAAAAAAATTATTTTTTTTGGTTTCAAAATTTAAAAATAAAAAGTTTTCATTTTTTTTTGTCTTTAAAATATTGCTGGACTTTATTTTATTTTCTACTTTGAATAAAAAATTTAATTTTCAAATTCAAAAATTCAAACAAATGAAAAATTTTGTATTTTGAAATAAAAATTTTATTTCAAGAATACATTTTTTCACCAGATAAAGCTATTTTTTCACAAATATAGAATAAAATAATTTTAAAAATTTAAAATTTTTAAATTTTTTGTTTATTGGATATTTTTGAAATTCTTTATTTTTATACTTTTAGTGAAAAATTTATTTTTTTGTTTCAAAATTTAAAAATAAAAAGTTTTCATCTTTTTTTTGTCTTCAAAATATTGCTGGACTTTATTTTATTTTTCTACTTTGAATAAAAAATTTAATTTTCAATTTTAAAAATTCAAAAAAATGAAAATTTTTTTATTTCAAAATCACAAATTTTATTTCAAGAATATTTTTTTTCACCGGATAAAGCTATTTTTTCACAAATATAGAATAAGCTAAAAAGAAGAAAAGAGGAATTTTGGGCACACTTTGAAGTTGAGCACTGATGACAAGTCATCTTAGCCTAGTTTCACTAGCCTTTTTCTTTAGTTTTCAATTGAATTATGCACTTTCTTGAACCATAAGCAAGCCAATTGGGTAGATTTTCATGTTTTTTTTATTTAATCAACCATGTATGAATTCATGCTATTTCATGAGGTTTTATGCTATAATTGTCACATATTATGAAAGAATGAATATCTCATGATTTTGAGCATAGCTTTGATGTGTTTGGTTGATTAATGATAGGTGAAGAAAGCTTGGAGAAAGGTTGAAGCAAGAAGGAATGGTTAGGAGGAAGAGAGGACAAAAAGTTTGAGCAAAAGTTTGCCTCAAACTTTAGCTCAAACTTTTGGATTAATTGAAAATGAACCAGGAAGCAAAAAGTTGGAGCAAAAGTTAGCCTCAAACTTTTTGGCTAACTTTTGGGCAAAAGTTGGAGCAAAAGTTAGCCTCAAACTTTTTGGCTAACTTTTGGGCAAAAGCTGGAGCAAAAGTTAGCCTCAAACTTTTTGGCTAACTTTTGGCATCACAAAACACATCCTGGAGAGCAAAAGTTTGCGCCAACGTTAGCCCCTAACTTTTTGGCTAACGTTGGCGCATGAAAAACACTCCCTGGATGAGCAAAAGTTTGCACCAACGTTAGCCCCTAACTTTTTGGCTAACGTTGGCGCCATGAGTATGCAAGGGGAGGCCAACGTTGGAGCAAAAGTTAGACCCCTAACTTTTGCCCCAACGTTGGTATCAGCAAAGAAGGGTGGCTGATGTGAAAAGTTGGAGTAAAAGTTAGCCTCCAACTTTTACTCCAACTTTTACTCAAGCTTTCATGATTCCAACCCGGTTCAATTCGGTTCTTCTCCAAACTCCAAGAGCAATCAACCAAGGCCTCTATCAACCCAATTCCATCAAGAGCAAAGGCCCAATTGAAGGCTTGAAGACCATTTGAAGAAAGTGTATAAATAGCATAGGATTTAAGTTTTTCGGAGAGCTTTTCCTTGGAGTTTTTAGAAAGAGTTTTCGGAGAGCTTTTGGTATTGAGTGAATTTTAATTTCTAAGTCTCGGGGAAGGACAATTGAATTCCTTTCCTCTTAGTTTTCTTGTTTTCAATTTCAATTACAATTGTCTTGGATCTTGGGTTGGAGAATTGAAGAAATTCTGTTTCAATCTCATCCTGAGACCTCTCTGCTTTATTTTACTGCACAATTGAATTCAGTTTCGGTTAATTGCTTTTCATCTACTTTCTTTGCAATCTACATTTCCTTTGCAATTGTTCTTGTTGGATCTAGGAAGGCATTGAGATCTAGACTTGGTTTTCTAGTCTCTTGGGTCCTGAGATCCGGAATTCCCATTTCCCATTCCCTGTTTACTGTTTTCATACTCATTTACAATTCTGTTTTAAGATCCAGTTCAATTCCATTCATCCTTTACTTCTCTGTTTGTTGCAATTTACTTTTCCTTGTTTAAATTCTGCAAATCCAATTCCCAATTCCCTTTACAATTCAAGCCATTTATATTTCTTGCACTTTAAGATTCTGCAATTTACATTTCTTGCGTTCTAAGTTTCTGCCATTTAATTTCTTGTTCTTTAAGATTCAGCACTTTAAATTTCAGTTCTCTTTAATTTCATGCCAATTACCCATTCCCCTTACTTTCCATGCAATTTAAATTCTGCAAATCACAAATCTCTCAACCAAATCTTGATTCGCTTGACTAAATCAACCACCAAACTAAAATTGCTCAATCCTTCAATCCCTGTGGGATCGACCTCACTCCCATGAGTTATTATTACTTGATGCGACCCGGTGCACTTGCCGGTTAGATTTGGGTGTTTTGGAGAAATTCGTTTTTCCACAAAAATATCCCATCAAGTTTTTGGCGCCGTTGCCGGGGATTGATTAGATTGACAATGATTAAGTGAAGTGGAGATCTAGATCAAGCACTTTTTCTTTTTGTTCTTTAATTTTCAATTAACCCACTAACTGTTTGAATTTTTGCTTAAGCTAACTAAAACTTCATTCTAGCAGTAGATTAAAGTGTCACTGGTTTGTGTGTTTCTTATGTTCTGCTTGTATGTCAGGTACAAGAAGAACCACACCCACCTTTCATGAACAAGACGAAAGAACTCTCAAGAGGTTAAGAAGAGCTGAAAGAGGGAAAAATATTGTTGGAGAAGAGGAATCAGAAGAAGAATTCCAAGATATGGAGGAACATTCAACCAATCCACCTGGTGGAGCAGACAATAACAACAACAACCCACCCCAGAGGAGAGTTTTGGCCTCCTATACCTTTGCAAATGCTAGACATTGTGGAAGCAGCATTCTTACCCCTAATGTCAATGCAAATAACTTTGAATTGAAGCCACAACTCATTACATTGGTCCAAAACAACTGCTCATTTAGAGGAGGACCATTGGAGGATCCAAATCAACATCTATCTACCTTCTTAAGGATTTGTGACACTGTCAAGTCCAATGGCGTGAATCCTGAGACCTACAAGCTTCTGCTGTTCCCGTTCTCATTAAGGGACAAGGCTGCATGATGAGATATTTTGATGAGAAACGAATCTCTCACAAAACATCACAAAACTAACCGGCAAGTGTACCGGGTCGTATCAAGTAATAAAAACTCACGGGAGTGAGGTCGATCCCACAGGGATTGAAGGATTGAGCAATTTTAGTTTAGTGGTTGATTTAGTCAAGCGAATCAAGTGTTGGTTGGGTGATTTGTGATTTACAGAATGTAAATTGCATGAAATTAAAGAGAGCGGGAAAGTAAATTGCTGAAACTTAAAGAACAAGAAATTAAATGGCAGAAACTTAAAGTGCAAGAAATGTAAATTGCAGAAACTTAAAGTGCAAGAAATGTAAATTGCTTGGAATGTAAAGGGAATTGGGATGTGGATTTGCAGAATTTAAACAAGGAAAAACTAAATTGCATCAAACAGAAGAATAAAAGGGAATTGGGATTGAACCGGAAATAAAGCAGAAAAGTAAATGAACATAAGAAGCAGTAAACAGGGAATTGAAATGAGAAATTCAGATCTCAGGATCCAGAGACTAGAAAACCAAGTCTAGATCTCAATGCCTTCCTAGATCCAACAAGAACAATAGCAAGGAAATTGTAAATTGCAAAGAAAAGAGATGAAGATCAAGTAACAGAAACGGAAATGCTAATTCAATTAACAGTAAAGGAAACAGAGAGATCCAAGATTGAGATTGAAACAGAATTTCTTCAATTCTCCAATCCAAGATCCAAGACAAAGGTAAAATGAAATTGCAAGTAAAAGGAAAACAAAGAAATTCAAGTTCACTCAGTAACAAAAGCTTCCCAAAAACTATTCTGAAAATTCTAAAAGGAAAGCTCTCTTAATAACTTGAATTCTATCCTATTTATACACTTTCCAAAATGATCTTCAAGCCTTGAGTTGGGCCTTTGTTCTTGGTGGAATTGGGTTGAAAGAGGCCTTGGTTGATTGCTCTTTGAAGATTGAAGAAGAACCGAAGTGAACCAATTGAACCGGTTTTTGAAGTTGGCCAAAGATGATCTCAACGTTAGGGTCAAAGTTAGGGGTCTAACTTTGCCCCTAACTTTTCATAGCAGCAAGCTTGATTTCCTGGTTTGGACGTTGGTGCCAACGTTAGGGGTCTAACTTTGACCCTAACGTTGGCAATGCTTATTGCTAGTGGCGCCAACGTTAGCCTCCAAGTTAGGGGGCTAACGTTGGCGCAAACGTTGGCCTTCCCTCTTTGTATTTTAAGTGCCAACGTTAGCCTCCAAGTTAGGGGGCTAACGTTGGCGCAAACGTTGGCCTTCCTCCTTTGTGATTCAAGTGCCAACGTTAGCCTCCAAGTTAGGGGGCTAACGTTGGCGCAAACGTTGGTGCCCAGGGGAGAAACTCTCAAGTTCCAACGTTAGCCTCCAAGTTAGGGGGCTAACGTTGGAGCTAACGTTGGCCACTTCCAGGGAGTGATTTACATGCCCAACGTTAGCCTCCAAGTTAGGGGGCTAACGTTGGGGCTAACTTCATGCAACCCGGTTCAATTTTCACTTATTCCATTGTCCTTTCTTCACTCCTAGCCATTCCTCTTTGCTTCAACCTTTCTCCAAGCCTTCTTCACCTATCATTGATCAACCAAACTAATCAAAGCTTTGCTCAAAATCATGAGGTATTCAATCTTCCACAATATGCAACAAATATGGCTCAAAACCTCATGAAATGGCATGAATTCACATATGGTTGGTTCAATCAAGGGAAACATGAAAATCTACTCAATTAGCTTGCTTGTAGCTCAAGAAAGTGCATAATTCTAATGAAAACTAAATAAAAAGACTAGCTAAAATGGGCTAGGATGACTTGTCATCACAACACCAAACTTAAAGCTTGCTTGTCCCCAAGCAAGAAATGAATTATGCTCCAAGGTTCTTTCAATTAAGATGGATTGAGGAACACTTGTAAAGTGCAGTGAGTGAAGTGATCAAGTATCAGTGGGATAAATTCTAAATCATATGCTCATGCAAGGGCTTCAGTGCTCACTAGTCCTTACATATTGGGAGTCGTAGGTCTTAGGATTTTCATCCAAATGGTGTCATGGAGATCTCTTTATATGTAATCACCTTGAAGCAGCTTATAGTTTATGTGCTTTGGCCTCGACTCTAAGTATCATGTCTCAAGGCGGCTCTTTAGATAAGCTTTCAATCAATACTCCTAAACCAGTTGGTTTTAAGGTATTAGGTGTTGAAGCACCCCTGAGGATTTACTTGCTCAAGCCTCTTTCCTTGACACACTTCAACCACAAGCATTTACTAGGATAACAACTCTTTGAGTTTTTGTTTCTTTCTTTCTTTTTCTGCCTAGTAATTGATGCTCAGAGCCTTGGGCCATATTTCTTTTGTTTTTGTATTTTCTTTTCTTTCTTTTGTTTTGTTTGCTGCTTCTTGGATCAATAAATTTTTGAGAATCTCCACAAAACTTCTTTGAACTTCATGTCCCGCCTATGAGCTCCCATGCAAGTTTTCACAAGCATGCAACCTCAATACAAAATCATATAACCAGAACCACCACTTTTCCTAATCTTTTGCTTGCCTCAAAATTGTTTAATTCCTCAATCTTTCTTTTCAAAGAACTTTCATGTGATGCATTTCTTGAAAATGGAGTGCAAACAAGTTTTGAAGATAAGAATGTTGTGAATGATCAGACACCTTGCTTATTGAATTATAAAGAAAGACTATGCTATGCAGGCAGGGGTAAATAAAAAAAAGAAACTATGCTATGCAGATAGGCAGGGCAGATCAGAATACAATTCAACTTTCAATTACAGCAATATTTGATGCAAAACAATGACTTAACAATACAACCTGTTGAAGTTTACTTGCTTTCCTTCTTCTCATCATCATCATTGCTGTCCTCTAGATTCATCTTTTGTTTCTTTGGTTGATGATGCTTTAATCCTTCCAACAGCTTGTATGGACCTCTGCAATGATATTGAAAGTTGCTTGTTCCCCAAGCACTTGGAAATAATGGTTAATCTGCATGATTTATTTGTGGGCTTTTTGAACTTACTTTGGTGTGGGAACACCAAACTTAGTACCTTGTGATGAAATATTTTGGTGAGAAACGAATCTCTCACTAAACATCACAATCCAACCGGCAAGTGTACCGGGTCGTATCAAGTAATAAAAACTCACGGGAGTGAGGTCGATCCCACAGGGATTGAAGGATTGAGCAATTTTAGTTTAGTGGTTGATTTAGTCAAGCGAATCAAGATTTGGTTGATGATTGTGTGACTTGCAGAATGTAAATTGCATTGAAGTAAAGAGAACAAGAAATAAATTGCTGAAACTTAAAGAACAAGAAATTAAATGGCAGAAACTTAAAGTGCAAGAAATGTAAATTGCGGAATCTTAAAGTGCAAGGAATATAAATTGCTTGAAATGTAAAGGGAATTGGGGAATGGATTTGCAGAATTTAAACAAGGAAAAATTAAATTGCATCAAACAGAAGAGGGAAAGGGAATTGGGATTGAACCGGAAACAAAGCAGTAAAGTAAATGAACAGAAAAAGCAATAAGCAGGGAATTGAAATGAGAATTTCAGATCTCAGGACCCAGAGACTAGAAAACCAAGTCTAGATCTCAATGCCTTCCTAGATCCAACAAGAACAATGGCAAGGAAATTGTAAATTGCAAAGAAAAGAGATGAAGAACAATGAACCGGAAATGAAATTCAATTAACAGTAAAATAAAGAAACAGAGAGATCTAAGATTGAGATTGAAACAGAATTTCTTCAATTCTCCAATCCAAGATCCAAGACAAAAGTAAAATGAAATTGCAAGTAAAAGGAAACAAAGAAATTCAAGTTCACTCCGTAACAAAAGCTTCCCAAAAACTATTCTGAAAATTCTAAAAGGAAAAGCTCTCCGAAAACTATTGTGAAAATTCCAAAAGGAAAGCCCTTTCAATAAATTGAATTCTCTCCTATTTATACACTTTCCAAAATGATCTTCAAGCCTTGAGTTGGGCCTTTGTTCTTGGTGGAATTCGGTTGAAAGAGGCCTTGGTTGATTGCTCTTTGAAGATTGAAGAAGAACCGAAGTGAACCAATTGAACCGGAAATGGAGTTGGCCAACGTTGGTCTTCAACGTTAGGGTCAAAGTTAGGGGTCTAACTTTGACCCTAACTTTTCATATCAGCAAACCACATCCTTCTGGTATGGACGTTGGCGCCAACGTTAGGGGTCTAACTTTGACCCTAACGTTGGCAATGCTTGGTGTGAGTGGCGCCAACGTTAGCCTCCAAGTTAGGGGGCTAACGTTGGCGCAAACGTTGCCTACTCCCCCATTGTGATTTAAGTGCCAACGTTAGCCTCCAAGTTAGGGGGCTAACGTTGGCGCAAACGTTGGTAGCCCAGGGAGAAACTCTCAAGTTCCAACGTTAGCCTCCAAGTTAGGGGGCTAACGTTGGAGCTAACGTTGGCTACTTCCAAAGAGTGATTCACATGCCCAACGTTAGCCTCCAAGTTAGGGGGCTAACGTTGGGGCTAACTTCATGCAACCCGGTTCAATTTTCACTTATTCCATTGTCCTCTCTTCACTCCTAGCCATTCCTCTTTGCTTCAACCTTTCTCCAAGCCTTCTTCACCTATCATTGATCAACCAAACTAATCAAAGTTTTGCTCAAAATCATGAGGTATTCAATCTTCCACAATATGCAACAATTATAGCTTAAAACCTCATGAAATGGCATGAATTCACATATGGTTGGTTCAATCAAGGGAAACATGAAATTCTACTCAATTAGCTTGCTTGTAGCTTAAGAAAGTGCATAATTCTAATGAAAACAAAAGAAAAAGACTAGCTAAAATGGGCTAAGATGACTTGTCATCACAACACCAAACTTAAAGCTTGCTTGTCCCCAAGCAAGAAATGAATTTATTAAGAAGAAAGAATGAAATGGAAGAGGAAGTTCATGCTAGCAAAGTGTTATTGATAGTTCATGGGGTTTTATGTGGATATGCAAATGCTCACTTCTTATTGACTCCTAGGCCTAGAAAGTCTCCTTCAAGTTTCAAGTGACATACTGCTATGACCTCTCATTATTCCTTTATCCTTGGCTATTACTTTATTCAAAAGCTTTATTTGAGTGTCATGTGTAGCAAGTTCATTTTCTTTTTATACTTGACACATTATTCACCATAGACACTTGGCTCACATTCCTTCTTAAAACATTGATGCCCAGCACCTCTTTGGGCTACTAAATGCTTTGTAGTTAGGTTGCTCTTGATAGTGGATTTTCAGCTGATGATCCCGGGTTAGTTAACCCAAGTCACCAAGTGTTGAGGCACTCCTAAGAGCTTACTAATCCAAGCAGATCCTAGTACAAAAACATCACAGGCATATATTTCAGAGTTCAAGCTATTGGTGTCCAGCTTTATTTCTTTTTGTTTTTCTTTTGTTTTGCCACTTTTTGGCTTTCTTTGTTCTTTCTTTCTTTTTGTTTTTCTTTCTAACCAAGGAATTCAATTCAATTGAGATTCATAGACAGTAGGCCACTCTCTACTTAGAAGGAGATATCCTAGCTCTTTATTCACTAAAGTGAGTTATTATACAGTCACACACACCACCACTTACTTTTATTCCACTTCTAACTAACAAAGACTATTATTCTTCACATTCAAATTGTTCTTTTATTGAATTAAAAGATGCAGGGGACAACATATGCTTCTTGTCAAGTGAAAATGAACACACAAGCCAACACATAAACTAGCCTACTAAAACATAATTGATGCATACTATACTAACAGTTTCTGTTAAAATGGGCATATTCATACTTCCAAATTAGAGCAATTCAATACTGATGGAGTTAAATGACAATACAACCTCTTGGTGGTTCCTTCTTCTTTCATCTCAGCTAATGGTGAGTAGTCCTCCCAGAAGAGTGATTGATTTTCTGCAGTGTTAATGGAAGTTGCTTGTTTCTCAAGCCCTTATGTGATTTGTTAGTGTGCAAGACTTTCTTGTAGGCGTTTGAACTTACTTTGGTGGGTGAACACCAAACTTAGTCTCTTGCCATGTTTCTTATCCATAACGTTGAAAGCTTAAATCTTTGCTAAAGGTGATAGAATTGAAAACTAGAAACAGACAATGCTTAAATGATTTGTCAGATTGCTTGGAGCTGGTAACTTTTTATATAGAAAGTGAGAATGTGCTTTTAAGTAAGATTTTGGTGGAACACCAAACTTAGAATCCTTTATTCTCCCTTAATATGTTTTGATGTGAAACACCAAACTTAGCTCCTTGCAATACATACCACTCATTTAACCTTTTTATTGAACTAATTACGAAAAGAAAAGTACCTCCGGTTGGGTTGCCTCCCAACAAGCGCTCTTTTATTGTCACTAGCTTGACATCTTTCAATTCTTTTCAAGAGGGCTGTAGGTGTTGAACCTCTTTTTCCTTAACCCATTGTCCTCCCAAGTACAACTTTGCTCTGTGACCATTCACAGTGAATTGATTCTTTGTTGCCTCGTCTAGTAGTTCAATATTCCCGTAGGGAAAAATCTTTGTCACCAAGTATGGGCCAGTCCACTTAGACTTCAGTTTGCCAGGGAAGATTTTAAGCCTTGAATTATACAGGAGTACTTGTTGTCCAGGCTTGAATTCCTTCTTTGTGATCTTCTTGTCATGCCACTTCTTAGCTTTCTCCTTGTATATCTTCGCATTTTCATAAGCTTCCAGTCTGAATTCATCCAGTTCATTTAGTTGTAACAACCTTTTTTCTCCTGCAGCTTGGGGATCAAGGTTGAGGAGTTTAGTGGCCCAAAAGCTCTGTGTTCAAGCTCTACAGGGAGGTGGCAGGATTTGCCATACAATAGCTGAAAGGGTGACTTGCCAATAGGAGTTTTAAAAGCTGTCCTATATGCCCACAGTGCATCCTCTAGCTTTCTAGCCCAATCCTTTCTTGTGATTCCCACTGTTTTCTCTAGGATCTTCTTTAATTCTCTATTTGCAAGTTCAGCTTGGCCGTTAGTCTGAGGGTGGTAGGGTGTGGCTACTTTGTGAATTACTCCATATTTGTGAAGGAGTTTCTCCATTTGTTTGTTGCAAAAGTGACTACCACCATCACTAATAAGACTTTGGGCACTCCAAACCTAGTGAAGATGTGCTTTTTGAGGAATTGGAGGACGATCTGTGCATCACAGGTGGTTGTGGCTATAGCTTCTACCCATTTTGAGACATATTCCACTGCTACCAGGATGTATCTAAAAGAATAGGAAGGAGGAAAAGGCCCCATGAAATCAATTCCCCACAGATCGAACAATTCTAATTCCAAGATAAAATTTTGAGGCATCTCATTCCTTCTTGTTAATCCTCCTGCTTTCTGGCATTCATTACATTGGTGTACATATTCTCTGGCATCCTTGAAAATAGTTGGCCAATAGAAGCCACTCTGTAGTATTTTTGCGGCTGTTTTTTCTGGGCCAAAGTGTCCACCATAAGCTGAACCATGACAATGCCACAAGATGTCCCTCACTTCACTTTCAGGAATACACCTCCTGATCACTCCATCAGAGCATCTCTTGAATAAGAAGGGTTCATCCCATGAAAATTTCCTTGCTTCTTTAATCAACTTCTTCACTTGTTGCTTAGAGAATTCTTGCGGTATCTTCCTTCCCACTTTGTAATTTGCTATGTCAGCAAACCAAGGTGCTTGCTGGATCTGCAGAAGGTGCTCATCTGGGAAGCTTTCATTTATTGGCTGGGATGCTTTTTGATTTGTTTCATGTGGTAGTCTTGACAGATGATCAGCGACCTGATTTTCAGTGCCCTTCCTATCTCTTATTTCAATGTCAAATTCTTGTAGGAGCAGTATCCACCTGATGAGTCTTGGTTTAGCATCCTGTTTTGACATCAAATATTTAAGTGCAGCATGATCAGTGTAAACTACAACCTTCGATCCTATCAGATATGATCTAAACTTATCAAATGCATAGACTACAGCTAGCAACTCTTTTTCTGTTGTAGTGTAATTTCTTTGGGCCTCATTCAACACTTTACTTGCGTAATATATGACATGATGCAAATTTCCCTTCTTTTGCCCAAGTACAGCACCAATTGCAATGTCACTTGCATCACACATGAGTTCAAAAGGTAATCCCCAATCTGGGGGTGTGATTATTGGTGCTGTTGTGAGTTTATTTTTTAAAGTTTCAAATGCATGCTGACAGTTTTCATCAAAACAAAAGGGTTATCAAGTATTAACAGATTACTTAAAGGTTTGGCTATTTTTGAAAAGTCCTTGATAAACCTTCTGTAAAATCCAGCATGCCCCAAGAAACTTCTAACAGATTTCACATTAATTGGTGGAGGGAGTTTTTCTATAATCTCAACCTTTGCCTTATCAACCTCTATCCCTTTTCTTGAGACTTTATGGCCAAGAACAATTCCTTCGGGTACCATAAAATGGCACTTCTCCCAGTTTAAAACCAAATTAGTTTCTTGGCACCGTTTCAAGACAAGAGTTAAATGGTTTAGGCAAGCATTGAAATTATCACCAAAAACAGAGAAGTCATCCATGAAGACTTCTAAAAATTTTTCGACCATATCAGAAAAAATGGAGAGCATACACCTTTGAAATGTGGCAGGGGCGTTGCATAGCCCAAAAGGCATCCGCCTATACGCAAAAACTCCAAATGGACATGTGAAGGCAGTTTTCTCTTGGTCCTTGGGTCTACCACGATTTGATTATACCCAGAATATCCGTCCAAGAAACAGTAATAGGCATGGCCGGCTAACCTTTCCAGCATCTGATCAATGAATGGGAGAGGGAAATGATCCTTCCTGGTGGCATCATTCAATCTTCTATAGTCTATGCACATTCTCCACCCAGTCACTGTTCTAGTAGGGATCAACTCATTCTTCTCATTAGTGATGACTGTCATCCCTCCCTTCTTTGGTACAACTTGAACCGGGCTTACCCATGGGCTGTCAGATATTGGGAATATTATCCCTGCATTCCACAACTTCATTACTTCCTTCTGGACAACTTCCTTCATTGTAGGATTTAGCCTTCTTTGTGGTTGAACCACTGGTTTGGAATTATCTTCCAAGAGGATCTTATGCATACATACTGCAGGGCTGATTCCCTTCAAATCATCAATGGTCCATCCTAAAGCATCTTTGTGAGCTTTGAGTACATCAGAAGTTCTCCTTCTTCCTTCTTTGACAGGGATGAATTAATGATTACTGGGAAGCTCTCCGATGTGCCAAGGAATGCATATTTGAGATGGGTGGGTAAAGGTTTCAATTCTTGTCTTCGTACATCTTCTTTCTTATCTTGCCTTTCATATTGCTCAGCAAAGGTCTCAGCCACTTGTTCCTCTGTTGTTTCTTGATTTCCTTCTTGCTCTTGAAAATTTTCTTCCAAAGTTTCTTCCACCAAACTATCTATCATCTCCACTCTCACATAATCTTCTTGCTCAGGAGCGTTTTGCATTGATTTGAACACATTTATAATCATTTGTTCATTATGGACCCTGAAGGTCATTTCTCCTTTTTCAACATCAATGATGGCCCTTGCTGTGTGTAGAAATGGCCTTCCCAAAATGATTGAGTCGTTTCCTTCTTCTTCAGTATCCAAAATTACAAAATCTGCTGGGAAGATAAACTCCCCAATCTTTACTAACAGATTCTCCACAATTCCATTAGGTGTCTTGATTGATCTGTCAGCCATGACTAGTGACATCCTGGTGGGTTTAAGTTCTTCTATGGCAAGTTTTCTCATCATTGAGAGAGGCATTAAGTTGATGCTGGCACCCAGGTCACAGAGGGCCTTGTTGAGAATTATCTTGCCAATAGTGCATGAGACTACAAAGCTTCCCGGATCCTTAAGTTTTGGTGGAATACCCCGTTGGATCACAGCACTGCATTCCTCTGTGAGTAATATGGTTTCCCTTTCAAGCCAACTTCTTTTCTTGTTGATAAGATCCTTCAGAAACTTGGAATACAGAGGCATTTGCTCAAGTGCTTCGGCCAAGGGAATGTTGATTTCCAGCTTCTTAAAAATCTCAAGGAATTTGTGAAAATGCTTGTCATTAATCTCTTTGTTGAACCTCTGAGGGTATGGCAAGGGAGGAGTGAAGTTATTTCCCTGCATTTGGTCCTTAGTTGGCCCTTCAATTACTTCCTTTCCCTTTCTTGATTTTTGTGGCTGATCTTCTTTTTCTTGAACTTGATTCTGAGTTGGCTTGCTTGCTGCCTCCTTCTTGTCATTGACTTTCTCTTCTTCAGCTTGTTTCTTGTCACTTTCCTTTGGCTTCTTGGTTGCTTCTTCATTTTTCACCAAGACTCTTCCACTCCTCAGTTGTATTGCCTTGCATTCTTCCTTAGGATTTGGGATTGTGTCACTTGGCAGTGAGCTTGAAGATTTCTCAACAGAAATCTGTTTGGAGATTTGCCCAATTTGCCTCTCTAGGCTCTTCATGGAGGCTTCATGGTTCTTGGTTGTCATTTCTTGGTGTTTCCACATTTTGTCTATCAAGGTTTCCAAGTTGGTGAGTCTTTGAGATTCAGGTGATGCTTGTGGTGGGTTGTGAAATGTGGATGGTGGATGGTAGGCATTTTGGTTGGTGGGTTGGTTATTAGATTGGTAATGGTTGGGGTTGGAGTAGTTGTTTTGAGGTTTTCTGTAGGGGTTTGGTTGGTTTGCTGCTGGTTGTGGTTTTGGTTGTTTCTTAAAGTGTTTTGGTTTGAGTTTCTCTGCCATGGTTGTTGATTTTGGTTGTGATTGTCTCCCCACCTAAGGTTTGGGTGGTTCTTCTAAGAAGGGTTGTAAGTGTCACCATATACTTCATTTGGCCCAGAATTTTGGTTGTGCATGTACTGGACTTGTTCTTGCTGTTGCTCCTCTTGAGTCTCTTCACTCTGTCCCCATGTGGTTGATGGCTGGCTAATGTTGACCGCTGCAACTTGGAGACTATCAATCCTCTTAGCCATTTGCTCAAATTGTTGTTGAAATTGCTGCTGCATCATCTTGTTTTGAGCTAGGATTGAATCCACTCCGTCTAGTTCCATTACTCCTCTTCTTTGTGATGGTTGGCGGCTTCTTTGATGAGCAAAGAAATATTGATTGTTGGCCACCATGTCCACAAGATTCTGAGCTTCCTCAGCAGTTTTCATTAGTTGTAGTGAACCTCCAGCAGAATGATCTAATGCCTCCTGAGATTTCAATGTCAGGCCTTCATAGAAATTTTGCAGCACATCCCATTCATTGAACATCTCTGGAGGGCACTTTCTGATTAAGGCTTTGTACCTCTCCCATGCTTCATACAAGGATTCAGCATCTAATTGTGTGAATGTCTGCACCTCAGTTTTCAGCCTGATGACTTCTGGGGTGGATAGAATTGGCTAGAAATTTAGTCACCAAGTCATCCCAACTAGTGATACTTGCTTGGGGAAAAGTTTCAAGCCATTGTGCAGCCTTATCCCTTAATGAGAACGGGAACAGCAGAAGCTTGTAAGTTTCAGGATTCACACCATTGGATTTGACAGTGTCACAGATCCTCAAGAAGGTAGATAGATGTTGATTTGGATCCTCCAATGGTCCTCCTCCAAATGAGCAGTTATTCTGGACCAATGTGATGAGTTGTGGCTTCAGTTCAAAGTTATTTGCATTGACATTAGGGGTGAGAATGCTGCTTCCACAATGTCTAGCATTTGCAAAAGTATAGGAAGCCAATACTCTCCTCTGTTGTGGTGGATTATTAACTCCTTCTCCTGGATTAGATGTATCTCCTTCCATCTCGTGGTATTCTTCCTCAGATTCTTCTTCTCCAACAATACTTTCCCTTTCGGCTCTTCTTAACTCCTGAGAGTTCTTTCGTCTTGTTCATGAAATTGGTAGGCTCTTTGTACCTGACATACAAGCAGACATAAGAGCAACAAACCAATGATACTTCAATCTACTGCTAGAATGAAGTTTTAGTTAGCTTAAGCAAAAATTCAAACAGTTAGTGGGTTAATCAAAGGTTAAAGAAAGATAAAGAAAAAGTGCTCGATCTAGATCACCACCTCACTTAATCATTGTCAATCTAATCAATCCCCGGCAACGGCGCCAAAAACTTGATGAAATATTTTGGTGAGAAACGAATCTCTCACTAAACATCACAATCCAACCGGCAAGTGTACCGGGTCGTATCAAGTAATAAAAACTCACGGGAGTGAGGTCGATCCCACAGGGATTGAAGGATTGAGCAATTTTAGTTTAGTGGTTGATTTAGTCAAGCGAATCAAGATTTGGTTGATGATTGTGTGACTTGCAGAATGTAAATTGCATTGAAGTAAAGAGAACAAGAAATAAATTGCTGAAACTTAAAGAACAAGAAATTAAATGGCAGAAACTTAAAGTGCAAGAAATGTAAATTGCGGAATCTTAAAGTGCAAGAATATAAATTGCTTGAAATGTAAAGGGAATTGGGGAATGGATTTGCAGAATTTAAACAAGGAAAAATTAAATTGCATCAAACAGAAGAGGGAAAGGGAATTGGGATTGAACCGGAAACAAAGCAGTAAAGTAAATGAACAGAAAAAGCAATAAGCAGGAATTGAAATGAGAATTTCAGATCTCAGGACCCAGAGACTAGAAAACCAAGTCTAGATCTCAATGCCTTCCTAGATCAACAAGAACAATGGCAAGGAAATTGTAAATTGCAAAGAAAAGAGATGAAGAACAATGAACCGGAAATGAAATCAATAACAGTAAAAAAAAACAGAGAGATCTAAGATTGAGATTGAAACAGAATTTCTTCAATTCTCCAATCAAGATCCAAGACAAAAGTAAAATGAAATTGCAAGTAAAAGGAAACAAAGAAATTCAAGTTCACTCCGTAACAAAGCTTCCCAAAAACTATTCTGAAATTCTAAAAGGAAAAGCTCTCCGGAAACTATTGTGAAAATCAAAAGGAAAGCCCTTTCAATAATTGAATTCTCTCCTATTTATACACTTTCCAAAATGATCTTCAAGCCTTGAGTTGGGCCTTTGTTCTTGGTGGAATTCGGTTGAAAGAGGCCTTGGTTGATTGCTCTTGAAGATTGAAGAAGAACCGAAGTGAACCAATTGAACGGAAATGGAGTTGGCAACGTTGGTCTTCAACGTTAGGGTCAAAGTTAGGGGTCTAACTTTGACCCTAACTTTTCATATCAGCAAACCACATCCTTCTGGTATGGACGTTGGCGCCAACGTTAGGGGTCTAACTTTGACCCTAACGTTGGCATGCTTGGTGTGAGTGGCGCCAACGTTAGCCTCCAAGTTAGGGGCTAACGTTGGCGCAAACGTTGCCTTCCCCATTGTGATTTAAGTGCCAACGTTAGCCTCCAAGTTAGGGGGCTAACGTTGGCGCAAACGTTGGTAGCCCAGGGAGAAACTCTCAAGTTCCAACGTTAGCCTCCAAGTTAGGGGGCTACGTTGGAGCTAACGTTGGCTACTTCCAAAGAGTGATTCACATGCCCAACGTTAGCCTCCAAGTTAGGGGGCTAACGTTGGGGCTAACTTCATGCAACCCGGTTCAATTTTCATTTATTCCATTGTCCTCTCTTCACTCCTAGCCATTCCTCTTTGCTTCAACCTTTCTCCAGCCTTCTTCACCTATCATTATCAACAAATATAGTTTTGTCAATCATGTGGTATCAATCTTCAAATATGCAACTTATAGCTTAAAACCTCATGAAATGGCATGAATTCAATAGT
>NC_092053.1:66937884-66958518 GCF_003086295.3 Arachis hypogaea
AAAAAAACCAGAAAAAAAACCGGAGGAGCCTCCCGAGGATGAGGCCATTACGGCTCGCCTTTAGGTGTCTCCTCGGATAGCGTCATTTAAAGAACGAGGGTCAGCACAACTAAAAAAAAAAAAGGGAAAAAAAAAAAAAAACCGGAGGAGCCTGCCGAAGATGAGGCCATTACGGCTCGCTTTAGGTGTCCTCCTCAGGATAGCGTCATTAAATAACGAGGGTAGCACAACGTAAAAAAAAAAAAAAGGAAAAAAAACGGAGGAGCCTGCGAAGATGAGGCATTACGGCTCGCTTTAGGTGTCCCCTCGGGATAGCTCATTTAAAAACGAGGGTCAGCACAACGTAAAAAAAAAAACAAAAAAAAAAACCGGAGGAGCTGCGAAGATGAGGCCATTACGGCTCGCCTTTAGGTGTCCTCCTCGGATAGCGTCATTTAAAGAACGAGGGTCAGCACAACGTAAAAAAAAAAAACAGGAAAAAACCGGAGGAGCCTGCCGAAGATGAGGCCATTACGGCTCGCCTTTAGGTGTCCTCCTCGGGATAGCGTATTTAAAGAACGAGGGTCAGCACAACGTAAAAAAAAAAAGGAAAAACAAAACGAGGAGCCTCCGAAGATGAGGCCATTACGGCTCGCTTTAGGTGTCCTCCTCGGGATAGCGTCATTTAAAGAACGAGGGTAGCACAACGTAAAAAAAAAAAAAAAAAAAAACCGGAGGAGCCTGCCGAAGATGAGCCATTACGGCTCGCCTTTAGGTGTCCTCCTCGGGATAGCGTCATTTAAAGAACGAGGGTCAGCACAACGTAAAAAAAAATAAAAAACGGAGGAGCCTGCCGAAAATGAGGCCATTACGGCTCGCCTTTAGGTGTCCTCCTCGGATAGCGTCATTTAAAGAACGAGGGTAGCACAACGTAAAAAAAAAAACCGGAAAAAAATCCGGAGGAGCCTGCGAAGATGAGCCATTAGGCTCGCCTTTAGGTGTCCTCTCGTGATAGCGTCATTTAAAGAAGAGGGTAGCACAACGTAAAAAAAAAAAAAAAACCGGAGGAGCCTGCCGAAATGAGTCCATTATGGCTCGCCTTTAGGTGTTCCTCGGGATAGCGTCATTAATAACGAGGGTAGCACAACGTAAAAAAAAAAAACCAGAAAAAAAATCGGAGGAGCCTCCGAAGATGAGGCCATTACGGCTCGCCTTTAGGTGTCCTCCTAGGATAGCGTCATTTAAAGAACGAGGGTAGCACAACGTAAAAAAAAAAAAAACGGAGGAGCCTGCCGAAAAGAGCATTCGCTTTAGGTGTTCCTCGGATAGGTCATTTAAAAACGAGGGTCAGACAACGTAAAAAAAAAAAACCAAGGGAAAACATTAGGAGGGCCTCCGGATAGGCATTTAAAGAACGAGGGTAGCACAACATAAAAAAAAACCGGAAAAAAAGAAAAAAACCGGAGGAGCCTGCCGAAGATGAGGCCATTACGGCTCGCCTTTAGGTGTCCTCCTCGGGATAGCGTCATTTAAAGAACGAGGTAGCACAACGAAAAAAAAAAAAAAAAAACCAGAGGAGCCTGCGAAGATGAGCATTACGGCTCGCCTTAGGTGTCCTCCTCGGGATAACGTCATTTAAATAACGAGGGTCAGCACAACATAAAAAAAAAACCAGGAAAAAAATCGGAGGAGCCTGCCGAAGATGAGGCATTACGGCTCGCCTTTAGGTGTCCTCCTCGGGATAGCGTCATTTAAAGAACGAGGGTAGCACAACGTAAAAAAAAAAAAAACCAGAAAAAAAACCGGAGGAGCCTCCGAAGATGAGCCATTACGGCTCGCCTTTAGGTGTCCTCCTCGGATAGCGTCATTTAAAGAACGAGGTCAGCACAACGTAAAAAAAAAAAAAGGAAAAAAAACGGAGGAGCCTGCCGAAGATGAGGCATTACGGCTCGCCTTTAGGTGTCCTCCTCGGGATAGCGTCATTTAAAGAACGAGGGTAAGCACAACGTAAAAAAAAAAAAAACCAGGAAAAAAAACCGAGGAGCCTGCCGAAGATGAGCCATTACGGCTCCTTAGGTGTCCTCCTCGGTAGCGTCATTTAAAGAACGAGGGTCAGCACAAGTAAAAAAAAACAAAAAAACGGAAAAAAAAACCGGAGGAGCCTGCCGAAGATGAGGCCATTACGGCTCGCCTTTAGGTGTCCTCCTCGGATAGCGTCATTTAAAGAACGAGGGTAGCACAACGTAAAAAAAAAAAACAGGAAAAAAACCGGAGGAGCCTCCGAAGATGAGGCCATTACGGCTCGCCTTTAGGTGTCCTCCTCGGGATAGCGTCATTTAAAGAACGAGGGTCAGCACAACCGAAAAAAATGAGAGCCTGCGAAAATAGCATTAGGCTCCCTTAGGTCCTCTCGGGAAGCTCATTAAAGAACGAGGGTAAGCACAACGTAAAAAAAAAAAAACAAGAAAAAAACCGGAGGAGCCTCCGAAGATGAGGCCATTACGGCTCGCCTTTAGGTGTCCTCCTCGGATAGCGTCATTTAAAGAACGAGGGTAAGCACAACGTAAAAAAAAAAACAGGGAAAAAACCGGAGGAGCCTGCGAAGATGAGGCTTACGGCTCGCTTTAGGTGTCCTCCTCGGATAGCGTATTTAAAAACGAGGGTAGCACAACGTAAAAAAAAAACGAAAAAAAACCAGACTGCGAAGATGAGCCATTAGGCTCGCCTTTAGGTGTCCTCTCGGATAGCGTCATTTAAAGAAGAGGTAGCACAACGTAAAAAAAAAAAAAAAAAAACCGGAGGAGCCTGCCGAAAATGAGCCATTACGGCTCGCCTTTAGGTGTCCTCCTCGGGATAGCGTCATTTAAAGAACGAGGGTCAGCACAACGTAAAAAAAAAAAACAGGAAAAAAAATCGGAGGAGCCTGCCGAAGATGAGGCCATTACGGCTCGCCTTTAGTGTCCTCCTAGGATAGCGTCATTTAAAGAACGAGGGTAGCACAACGTAAAAAAAAAAAACGGAAAAAAAACCGGAGGAGCCTGCCGAAGATGAGGCCATTACGGCTCGCCTTTAGGTGTCCTCCTCGGGATAGCGTCATTTAAAGAACGAGGGTCAGCACAACGTAAAAAAAAAAAAAAAAAAACTGGAGGAGCCTGCCGAAGATGAGGCCATTACGGCTCGCCTTAGGTGTCCTCTCGGGATAGCGTCATTTAAAAACGAGGGTAGCACAACGTAAAAAAAAAACCAGGAAAAAACGGAGGAGCCTGCCGAAATGAGCATTACGGCTCGCCTTTAGGTGTCCTCCTCGGGATAGCGTCATTTAAAGAACGAGGTCAGCACAACGTAAAAAAAAAAAACCAGAAAAAAACCGGAGGAGCCTGCCGAAGATGAGGCCATTACGGCTCGCCTTTAGGTGTCCTCCTCGGATAGCGTCATTTAAAAACGAGGGTCAGCACAACGTAAAAAAAAAAAAAAAAAACCGGAGGAGCCTGCGAAGATGAGGCATTACGGCTCGCCTTAGGTGTCCTCCTCAGGATAGCGTCATTTAAAGAACGAGGGTAGCACAACGTAAAAAAAAAAAAACCGGAAAAAAAACCGGAGGAGCCTGCCGAAGATGAGCCATTACGGCTCGCCTTAGGTGTCCTCCTCGGGATAGCGTCATTTAAAGAACGAGGGTCAGCACAACGTAAAAAAAAAAAAAAAAAAACAGGAAAAAAACGGAGGAGCCTGCCGAAGATGAGGCATTACGGCTCGCCTTTAGGTGTCCTCCTCGGGATAGCGTCATTTAAAGAACAGGGTAGCACAACGTAAAAAAAAAAAAAAAAAAGAAAAAAACCGGAGGAGCCTGCCGAAGATGAGGCCATTACGGCTCGCCTTTAGGTGTCCTCCTCGGGATAGCGTCATTTAAAGAACGAGGGTAGCAAACGTAAAAAAAAAAAAAAACGGAAAAAAAATGGAGGAGCCTGCCGAAGATGAGGCATTACGGCTCGCCTTTAGGTGTCCTCCTCGGATAGCGTCATTTAAAGAACGAGGTAAGCACAACGTAAAAAAAAAAAAAAAACGGAAAAAAAACCGGAGGAGCCTGCCGAAGATGAGCCATTACGGCTCGCCTTTAGGTGTCCTCCTCGGATAGCGTCATTTAAAGAACGAGGTAGCACAACGTAAAAAAAAAAAAAAAAAAAAAAAAACGGAGAGCCTCCGAAGATGAGGCCATTACGGCTCGCCTTTAGGTGTCCTCCTCGGATAGCGTCATTTAAAGAACGAGGGTAAGCACAACGTAAAAAAAAAAAAAAAAAGGAAAAAAAACCGGAGGAGCCTGCCGAAGATGAGCCATTACGGCTCGCGTTTAGGTGTCCTCCTCGTGATAGCGTCATTTAAAGAACGAGGGTAAGCACAAGTAAAAAAAAAGAAAAAAAAAAACCGGAGAGCCTGCCGAAGATGAGCCATTACGGCTCGCCTTTAGGTGTCCTCCTCGGATAGCGTCATTTAAAGAACGAGGGTCAGCACAACGTAAAAAAAAAAAAAAAAACCGGAGGAGCCTGCCGAAATGAGCCATTAGGCTCGCCTTTAGGTGTCCTCTCGGATAGCGTCATTTAAAGAACGAGGGTAAGCACAACGTAAAAAAAAAAACCAGGAAAAAAACGGAGGAGCCTGCCGAAGATGAGGCCATTACGGCTCGCCTTTAGGTGTCCTCCTCGGATAGCGTCATTTAAAGAACGAGGGTCAGCACAACGTAATAAAAAAAACAGGAAAAACCAGAGGCTGCAAGAGAAAGGCTCGGTACGTTTTCAGGAGCGCAAAACGAAAAAAAAAAAAAAAAAAAGAGGAGCCTGCCGAAGATGAGTGCATTACGGCTCGCCTTTAGGTGTCCTCCTCGGATAGCGTCATTTAAAGAACGAGGGTCAGCACAACGTAAAAAAAAAGAAAAAACTCGGAGGAGCCTGCCGAAGATGAGGCATTACGGCTCGCCTTTAGGTGTCCTCTCGGGATAGCGTCATTTAAAGAACGAGGGTCAGCACAACGTAAAAAAAAAACCAGGAAAAAAAAAACCGGAGGAGCCTGCCGAAGATGAGCCATTACGGCTCGCCTTTAGGTGTCCTCCTCGGGATAGCGTCATTTAAAAACGAGGGTCAGCACAATGTAAAAAAAAAAAAAAAGGAAAAAAAACCGGAGGAGCCTGCCGAAGATGAGGCATTACGGCTCACCTTTAGTGTCCTCTCGGGATAGCGTCATTTAAAGAACGAGGGTCAGCACAACGTAAAAAAAAAAAAAAAAGAGGAGCCTGCGAAGATGAGGCATTAGGCTCGCCTTAGTGTCCTCTCGGATAGTCATTTAAATAACGAGGTCAGCACAACGTAAAAAAAAAAACAGAAAAAAAATCGGAGGAGCCTGCCGAAGATGAGGCAATTACGGCTCGCCTTTAGGTGTCCTCCTCGGATAGCGTCATTTAAAGAACGAGGGTAGCACAATAAAAAAAACGGAAAAAAAAAAAAAACCGGAGGAGCCTGCCGAAGATGAGGCCATTACGGCTCGCCTTTAGGTGTCCTCCTCGGATAGCGTCATTTAAAAAACGAGGGTCAGCACAATGTAAAAAAAAAAAAAAAAGGAAAAAAAACCTGGAGGAGCCTGCCGAAGATGAGGCCATTACGGCTCGCTTTGGTGTCCTCCTCGGGATAGCGTCATTTAAAGAACGAGGTCAGCACAACGTAAAAAAAAAAAAAAAAAAACAGGAGGAGCCTGCCGAAGATGAGACATTACGGCTCGCCGTTAGGTGTCCTCCTCGGATAAGTCATTTAAAAACGAGGGTCAGCACAACATAAAAAAAAAAAAGAAAAAAAACCGGAGGAGCCTGCCGAAGATGAGGCATTACGGCTCGCCTTAGGTGTCCTCCTCGGGATAGCGTCATTTAAAGAACGAGGGTAAGCACAACGTAAAAAAAAAAAAAAAACAGAAAAAAACCGAGGAGCCTCCGAGATGAGGCCATTACGGCTCGCCTTTAGGTGTCCTCCTCGGGATAGCGTCATTTAAAGAACGAGGGTCAGCACAACGTAAAAAAAAAAAAAATGGAAAAAAAAACAGGAGCCTGCGAAGATGAGCATTACGGCTCGCTTTAGGTGTCCTCCTCGGATAGCATTTAAAAACGAGGGTAGCACAAAAAAAAAAAAAAAAAAAAACGGAGGAGCCTGCCGAAGATGAGGCCATTAAGGCTCGCATTTAGGTGTCCTCCTCGGATAGCGTATTTAAAGAACGAGGGTAAGCACAACATAAAAAAAAAAAAAAAAAAAGAAAAAAATCGGAGGAGCCTGCCGAAGATGAGCGCATTATGGCTCGCTTTAGGTGTCCTCCTCGTGATAGCGTCATTTAAAGAACGAGGGTCAGCACAAGGTAAAAAAAAACAAAAAAACTGGAAAAAAAACCGGAAGAGCTGCTGAAAATGAGTCATTACGGCTCGCCTTTAGTGTCCTACGCGAGATAGCGTCATTCAAAGAACGAGGGTAAGCACAACGTAAAAAAAAAAAAAAAACAGGAAAAAAACCGGAGGAGCCTCCCAAAGATGAGGCCATTACGGCTCGCCTTTAGTTGTCCTCCTGGGATAGCGTTATTTAAAGAACGAGGGTAGCACAACGTAAAAAAAAAAAAAAAAAGGGAAAAAAATCGGAAAAAAAACTGGAGGAGCCTTCTGAAGATGAGGCCATTACGGCTCGCATTTAGGTGTCCTCCTCGGGATAGCGTGATTTAAAGAACGAGGGTCAGCACAACGTAAAAAAAAAAGGAAAAAAAAGAGGAGCCTGCCGAAGATGAGGCATTACGGCTCGCCTTTAGGTGTCCTCCTCGGATAGCGTCATTTAAAGAACGAGGGTCAGCACAACGTAAAAAAAAAAACCAGGAAAAAAAGGAGGAGCCTGCCGAAGATGAGGCCATTACGGCTCGCCTTTAGGTGTCCTCCTCGGGATAGCGTCATTTAAAGAACGAGGGTCAGCACAACGTAAAAAAAAAAAGGAAAAAAAACGGAGGAGCCTGCCGAAGATGAGGCCATTACGGCTCGCCTTTAGGTGTCCTCCTCGGGATAGCGTCATTTAAAGAACGAGGGTCAGCACAACGTAAAAAAAAAAAAAAAAAAAACCGGAGGAGCCTGCCGAAGATGAGGCCATTACGGCTCGCCTTTAGGTGTTCCTCGGGATAGCGTCATTTAAAGAACGAGGGTCAGCACAACGTAAAAAAAAAAAGGAAAAAAGGAGCCTGCCGAAAATGAGTCCATTATGGCTCGCCATTAGGTGTCCTTCTCGGGATAGCGTCATTTAAATAACGAGGGTCAGCACAACGTAAAAAAAAAACCAGGAAAAAAAATTGAGGAGCCTGCCGAAGATGAGGCAATTACGGCTCACCTTTAAGTGTCCTCTTCGGATAGCGTCATTTAAAGAACAAGGGTCAGCACAACGTAATAAAAAAAAAACCTGGAAAAAAACTAAGAAAAAAGCCGGAGGAGCCTGCCGAAGATGAGGCCATTACGGCTCGCCTTTAGGTGTCCTCTTCGGGATAGTGTCATTTAAAGAACAAGGGTCAGCACAACGTAATAAAAAAAAAACTAGGAAAAAAAATCGGAGGAGCCTGCCGAAGATGAGGCCGTTACGGCTCGCCTTTACGTGTCCTCCTCAGGATAGCGTCATTTAAAGAACGAGTGTTAGCACATCGTAAAAAAAAAAAAAACCGGAGGAGCCTGCCGAAAATGAGTCCGTTATGGCTCGCCTTTAGGTGTCCTCCTCGGGATAGCATCATTTAAATAACGAGGGTCAGCACAACGTAAAAAAAAAAACCAGGAAAAGAAATTGGAGGAGCCTGCCAAAGAAGAGGCAATTACGGCTCACCTTTAGGTGTCCTCTTCGGAAAGCGTCATTTAAAGAACAAGGGTCAGCACAACGTAATAAAAAAAAACCTGGAAAAAAACTAAGAAAAAAGCCCGGAGGAGCCTGCCGAAGATGAGGCCATTACGGCTCGCCTTTAGGTGTCCTCCTCTGAATAGCGTCATTTAAAAAATGAGGGTCAGCATAACGTAAAAAAAAAAAAAAAAACAGAGAAGCCTGCTGAAGATGAGGACATTACGGCTCGCCGTTAGGTGTCCTCCTCGGGATAACGTCATTTAAATAACGAGGGTCACCACAACGTAAAAAAAAACCAGGAAAAAAAATCGGGGGAGCCTGCCGAAGATGAGGCAATTACGGCTCGCCATTACGTGTCCTCCTCGGGATAGCGTCATTAAAGAACGAGGATAAGCACAACGTAAAAAAAACGGGAAAAACCAAGGAAAAAAAAACCACAGGAGCCTCCGAGGATGAGGCCATTACGGCTCGCCTTTAGGTGTCCTCCTCGGGATAGCGTCATTTAAAGCACGAGGTCAGCACAACGTAAAAAAAATGAAAAAAATGAGGAAAAAAATTGGGAAAAAAAAAACTGGAGGAGCCTGCCGAAGATGAGGCCATTACGGCTCGAATTTAGGTGTCCTCCTCGGATAGCGTGATTTAAAGAACGAGGGTAAGCACAACGAAAAAAAAAAGAAAAAAAACCGGAAAAAAAAACCGGAGGAGCCTGCCGAAGATGAGCCCATTACGGCTCGCGTTTAGGTGTCCTCCTCGTGATAGCGTCATTTAAAGAACGAGGGTCAGCACAAGGTAAAAAAAACAAAAAAAACTGGAAAAAAACCGGAGGAGCCTGCTGAAAATGAGTTCATTACGGCTCGCCTTTAGGTGTCCTACTCGAGATAGCATCATTCAAAGAACGAGGGTAAGCACTACGTAAAAAAAAAAAAAAAAAAAAACAGGAAAAAAAACCGGAGGAGCCTCCCGAAGATGAGGCCATTACGGCTCGCCTTTAGTTGTCCTCCTGGGATAGCGTTATTTAAAGAACGAGGGTTAGCACAACGTAAAAAAATGAAAAAAAAAGGGGAAAAAAATCGGAAAAAAAATTGGAGGAGCCTTCCGAAGATGAGGCCATTACGGCTCGCATTTAGGTGTCCTCATCGGATAGCGTGATTTAAAGAACGAGGGTAACCACAACGTAAAAAAAAAAAGAAAAAAAACCGGAAAAAAAACGAAGGAGCCTGCCGAAGATGAGCCCATTACGGCTCGCGTTTAGGTTCCTCCTCGTGATAGCGTCATTTAAATAACGAGGGTCAGCACAACGTAAAAAAAAACCAGGAAAAAAAATCGGGGGAGCCTGCCGAAGATGAGGCAATTACGGCTCGCCATTACGTGTCCTCCTCGGATAGCGTCATTTAAAGAACGAGGATAAGCACAACGTAAAAAAAACGGGAAAAAAACCAAGGAAAAAAAAACCACAGGAGCCTCCCGAGGATGAGGCCATTACGGCTCGCCTTTAGGTGTCCTCCTCGGGATAGCGTCATTTAAAGCACGAGGGTCAGCACAACGTAAAAAAAATGAAAAAAATGAGGAAAAAAATTGGGAAAAAAAAAACTGGAGGAGCCTGCCGAAGATGAGGCCATTACGGCTCGATTTAGGTGTCCTCCTCGGGATAGCGTGATTTAAAGAACGAGGGTAAGCACAACGAAAAAAAAAAAAAAAAAAACCGGAAAAAAAACCGGAGGAGCCTGCCGAAGATGAGCCCATTACGGCTCGCGTTTAGGTGTCCTCCTCGTGATAGCGTCATTTAAAGAACGAGGGTCAGCACAAGGTAAAAAAAACAAAAAAAACTGGAAAAAAAACCGGAGGAGCCTGCTGAAAATGAGTTCATTACGGCTCGCCTTTAGGTGTCCTACTCGAGATAGCATCATTCAAAGAACGAGGGTAAGCACTACGTAAAAAAAAAAAAAAAAAAACAGGAAAAAAAACCGGAGGAGCCTCCGAAGATGAGGCCATTACGGCTCGCCTTTAGTTGTCCTCCTGGGGATAGCGTTATTTAAAGAACGAGGGTTAGCACAACGTAAAAAAATGAAAAAAAAAGGGGAAAAAAATCGGAAAAAAAATTGGAGGAGCCTTCCGAAGATGAGGCCATTACGGCTCGCATTTAGGTGTCCTTATCGGGATAGCGTGATTTAAAGAACGAGGGTAACCACAACGTAAAAAAAAAAGAAAAAAAACCGGAAAAAAAACGAAGGAGCCTGCCGAAGATGAGCCCATTACGGCTCGCGTTTAGGTGTCCTCCTCGTAATAGCGTCATTTAAAGAACGAGGGTCAGCATAACGTAAAAAAAAGAAAAAAAAAAACGGAGGAGCATGCCGAAAATGAGTCCATTATGGCTCGCCTTTAGGTGTCCTACTCGAGATAGCGTCATTTAAATAACGAGGGTCAGCACAACGTAAAAAAAAAAACCAGGAAAAAAATCGGGGGAGCCTGCCGAAGATGAGGCAATTACGGCTCGCCTTTAGGTGTCCTCCTCGGGATAACGTCATTTAAATAACGAGGGTCAGCACAACATAAAAAAAAACCAAGAAGAAAAATCGGAGGAGCCTGCCGAAGATGAGGCCATTACGGCTCGCCTTTACGTGTCCTCCTCAGGATAGCGTCATTTAAAGAACGAGGGTTAGCACAACGTAAAAAAAAAAAAAACCGGAGGAGCCTGCCGAAAATGAGTCCATTATGGCTCGCCTTTAGGTGTCCTCCTCGGGATAGCGTCATTTAAAAAATGAGGGTCAGCGCAACGTACAAAAAAAAAACCAGGAAAAAAATCGGGGGAGCCTGCCAAAGATGAGGCAATTACGGCTCGCCTTTAGGTGTCCTCCTCGGGATAATGTCATTTAAATAACGAGGGTCAGCACAACGTAAAAAAAAAAACCAGGAAAAAAAATCGGAGCAGCCTGCCGAAGATGAGGCCATTACGGCTCGCATTTACGTGTCCTCCTCAGGATACCGTCATTTAAAGAACGAGGGTTAGCACAACGTAAAAAAAAAAAAAACCGGAGGAGCCTGCCGAAAATGAGTCCATTATGGCTCGCCTTTAGGTGTCCTCCTCGGGATAGCGTCATTTAAATAACGAGGGTCAGCACAGCGTAAAAAAAAACCAGGAAAAAAATCGGGGGAGTGATGCCAAGGCATCTTAGGCTAGTTTCACTAGCATTTTTCTGTTAGTTTTAGTTGTTTTATGCATTTTCTTGAGCTTAAAGTAACCAAGAATGGTTAAATGAATAACAAAACAATGAACCATCCAACAGTATGATTTTGATGCAAATTCCATGAGTTTTAGTTATATTACTTGAATGCTATGAATGGAAGAATTCTCATGAAATTTTGCAAGACTTTGATGCAATTGTTTGGATGATTTCAGGAAAGAAGAGGCTAGGCAAGGAAGCAACAAAATCAATAAAGGAAGCTTGAATATCACATGTGGAGTTTAAGTTCCAGTTTAAGCTTAAACTGGAGCTTAAACGCCAGAATCATGAAGGCTAAGAAATGCTGAAACTGAAGTTTAACCTCCAGTTTAACCTTAAACTGGAGGTTAAACGCCAGAATGAAAGTCTCACCAAAGAAGCATTTCCACGTTTAACCTCCAGTTTAACCTTAAACTGGAGGTTAAACGCCAGAATGAGAATTCCACTCAGGAAGCATTTCCACGTTTAACCTCCAGTTTAACCTTAAACTGGAGGTTAAACGCCAGAAATGGGAAATGCACCAGGGAGCCAATTCCACGTTTAAGCTCCAGTTCAACCTTAAACTGGAGCTTAAACGTGTTCGACCAAGTTTTCTCCTCCAGGGTTGCTTTCTCCATTTCCACGTTTAAGCTCCAGTTTAACCTTAAACTGGAGCTTAAACGTGTTCGACACCTCCAGGGCTACCTTTCTCAGCTTCCACGTTTAAGCTCCAGTTTAACCTTAAACTGGAGCTTAAACGTGTTCGACCTCCAGGATGGCTTTCTCTATTTCCACGTTTAAGCTCCAGTTTAACCTTAAACTGGAGCTTAAACGTGTTCGACCTCCAGGGCTGCCTTTCCTATCTCCACGTTTAAGCTTCAGTTTAACCTTAAACTGAAGCTTAAACGTGTTCGACTAAGTTACCCTCCAGGGCTGCCTTCTTCCATTTCCACGTTTAAGCTTCAGTTTAACCTTAAACTGAGGCTTAAACGTGCTCCCACAAAAGGCATCACTGGAAGTGTCTGGCGTTTAAGCTGCAGTTTAAGCTTAAACTGCAACTTAAACGCCACTCTTGGAAAAGGTTTCTTGGCCAAAAATATTGCGGTTTAAGTTAGTATTTGAACACAAACATTAACTTAAACTTACTCTGGTATGAAACCCAATTGAATATCATGGTTTATGGGATTGGGCCTGAAGGATTGATGAGTCTGAAATTTCAATTTATTGAGTCATGTGTCTTTATTTGATTATCACTAAGTTGGCTCAATGAATATTACAGAATTTGGATCAACAGCCTCATCAAGATTATGGATCATAAACCCAAGGCAAAAGGAAAGCAGGGAGAGGCCTCAAAGCCCAAGAAACACAACAGAAGCTCAATATAGAAAGTGTATAAATAGGATAGAATTTAAGTTAGGGAGGACTTTAACCTTTTCATTTAGCTAGTTTTCATATCTTGTAATTGAATTCAGAGCTATGACTCACTAAACCCCCTTTCATTGGGTTAGGGAGCTCTATTGTAATTCAATGAATCAATAATATTTTATCTTCTTCTTCAATCTTTTCTCTTGAATTTTGTTAGAAAGCTTCTCGATCTAATTCCATTGGGTAGTTGTCTTGGGAAAGAAACTACCCATAATTGGAATCCTTCGGAACCTTGGGAAAGGAATGGAGGATTCATGCTAGAGAAGCTTTCTCACAGTGAATTGGATTGGGGTTTGGATGGATATTGTGACATGTAATCCTACCAAATTGTGGTTCATGAAACTGTGTGGTATAATCAGTGATCGAGCATCATCTCTTCTTATGAACATTTAAACCAAGGGATTGGGAATTTGTTTGTTTTTAGAGAGAATTGGTGAGCCAAGGGATTGGGATCAAATCATATAAGATTGCCAAGCAAAATTCAATGAACGCATTGGTTGAGGAAGAGATAAACATGTTTTGATTCGGAGATCTCAATATCTCCTATAACCCAATGAATTCCCATTTCTGATTTCCACTTTCTCTTTACATTCTGCAACTCAATTCATGCAATCACCCCCATTCCCTTTTAATTTCATCAATTTAGCTTCTGCTCTTTAATTCATGCAATTTAAGATTCCGCCATTTCAATTTCTTGTCATTTACGTTTCCCGCCAATTTTACATTCCGCAATTCTCATCTAAATCTTGATTCCGCTCAACTAGAACACACTTCTAATCCGAATTGCTCACTCAACCAATCCTTGTGGGATTCGACCTCACTCTATTGTGAGTTTTTACTTGACGATAACCGGTGCACTTGCCGGAAGGAATTTTGCCGATCGTGCAATTTCCTAAATCGTGGCATAACAAGTTTATGCGCATCAAGTTTATGGCGCCGTTGCCGGGGATTGGTTTTCGATTGACAATTCTCAAAATTGGAAGTTAACTAGATTGAGCACATTTTTTTTGTTTTGATTAATTCAGTACAAGTTACTTGTTGAATTTTAATTTCTGCACTCTGTTACATGCTTTCTTTCTTTATGCTTTTAAATTCAAGCAACTAACTCACTGACTCACTAACTGTTTGAATTAATTCCTCAACTGCTCTAACCATACTCTTCCATTAACCAAGAGTATTTCACTTGTTTGTTGCCTGTGCTGTGTTCTTGTATGACAGGTAGGAGAGGAGAGACATCAACTCCTCCATATACCGAACCAGAGAGGACCCTTCATAGACTTAGAAGGGAAGCAAGAGGGAAGAGAATACTGGGAGAAGAAGAATCTGAAGGAGAATCTGAGGACAATTTTGAGGAAGCTTTAGATCTCAACATGGATAGAGAAATTCACAACCATGAGAGAGCTGATGGAAACAATGCCATTCCTGAGAGGAGGGTTCTTAGTTCATACATAAACCCAACCTCTGGGAATTGTGGTAGCAGCATCCAGAAACCACCCATTCAGGCCAACAATTTTGAGCTCAAACCACAGCTAATATCACTTGTGGAGAATCATTGTTCATTTGGTGGAAGTGCTAATGAAGACCCAAACCAACATCTCACAAAATTCCTGAGAATTTGCGACACTGTGAAGTCCAATGGAGTCCAGGAAGATGCCTATAAATTGCTTTTGTTCCCATTTTCACTTAGGGACAAGGCAGCTAAGTGGCTGGAATCATTCCCAAGGGGGAGCCTAACAACATGGGACGAGGTGGAAAGCAAGTTTTTGGCACGTTTCTACCCCCCACAAAAGGTCAATAGGCTTCGATCTGAGGTTCAGACTTTTAGACAACAAGATGGTGAAACTCTCTACGAGGCATGGGAGAGATTCAAGGATTTGACAAGGAAATGCCCACCAGACATGTTCCATGACTGGGTGCAATTGCATATTTTCTATGATGGACTATCTTATGAATCAAGGAAGGCTGTAGACCATTCATCAGGAGGTTCATTGAACAGGAAAAAGACTGTGGAAGAAGCCATTGAAGTGATTGAGACAGTGGCTGAGAATGAGTACTACTATGCATCAGAGAGACACAACACTAAGGGAGTCATGGAGCTGAACCATGTTGATACAATTCTAGCCCAAAACAAGGTGTTTGCCAAGCAACTAGCAGAGCTCACCAGGAAATTAGAAACAAAACAAGTGGCGGCAATACACACACAAGATCAAGAGGAAGAAAACACTGAAGGAGGTGATCGGGAAGAGGCCAACTATGTGGGAAACCAACAAAGGCAATCATATGATCCACATTCCAACACTTACAACCCAGGATGGAAAAACCACCCAAACTTTGGGTGGGGAAACCAACAAACCCAACCACAAAACCACAAACCTTACAACCACAACCAACATAATGATTCCACATACCAAAAATCTAACCAAAGATCATACCAAGCCACACAAAACACTTACTCTCAACCACCATATCATGGCCAAAATAATCAACCTACCCAACCTAACCCGAACCAACAATTTCAAGATCAATTAAACAGGATAGAAGGAATGCTTGCAACCATGAGTCAAGACATAACCGAATTGAAAGCTTTTAAGGAAGAAGTAAATTCTAACCTGCAAAACCAAGGAGCTGCCATCCAGAAGCTAGAAAATCAAATTGTGTATTTGTCTAAGCAAACCCCTGGGACAAGCGTTTCTCATGCTGCCAAGGCTATTGCAAGGGAAGAATGTAAGGCTATAACCCTCAGAAGTGGGAAAAATCTAAAGGAGATCTCAAAGGAAACCACAGAGGATGAAGCAAAGGAAAATGTGAGAGATAAGGAACAAGGACAATCTTTTACATCGTCTGCAGCAAAAGAAAAAGAAAAAGAGGTCCTGAAGCCTTATACACCTAAGGCACCATATCCTCAACGTTTGATGAAAAGTGAAAAGGATGGCCAATTCTCCAGGTTCTTGGAGATTTTCAAGAAGCTTCAAATCAACATTCCCTTTGCTGAGGCAATAGAGCAAATGCCACTATATGCAAAATTCTTAAAGGAATTGATGACCAAGAAGAGAAGCTGGAGAAATGAGGAAACTGTGTTGTTAACTGAAGAATGCAGTGCCATCATTCAGCACAAATTGCCTCAGAAATTGAAGGATCCAGGCAGTTTCCAAATCCCCTGCATCATAGGAGAAGTCATGGTGGAGAAGGCCTTGTGTGACTTAGGGGCCAGTATCAATTTGATGTCTCTAACAATGATGAGAAGAATGAAGATTGAGGAAGCCAAACCAACAAGAATGGCCCTCCAATTGGCAGATCGAACTTTTAAATTCCCTCATGGGATAGTTGAGGATTTGTTGGTGAAAGTGGGAGATTTTATATTTCCTGCTGATTTTGTGGTGTTAGATATGGAGGAAGAAGCCAAAGATTCAATAATTCTGGGAAGACCTTTCCTGGCTACTGCTGGAGCTATCATAGATGTACAAAAGGGTGAACTCACTCTTAGACTACATGATGAGAAATTGGTGTTTAACGTATTCAAGGCAATGAGCTATCCATCAGAATCAATAAGGGAATGCATGAGGGTGGATGTAGTGGACATTGCAGTACAAGAAACCTTTGAGGAAACAACAAAGGAAGTGGCAGAGGAGGAGTTCACCAAGGACATAGAAGTTAGTGACATCAAGGCTGCTGAAACAACCATGCCAAGCATGCCAGAGATAGTGAAAGAAGAGAAGGAAGCACCAAAACCTGAGCTCAAAGCATTGCCCCCTAATCTCAAGTATGCATACTTGGGTAGTGATGAGAGTCATCCTGTTATCATTAGCTCTGCCCTGAGTCAAGAACAGGAAGAAGAATTGATCAAGGTGCTACAAACTCATCAAGATGCCATTGGATGGACCCTAGCTGATTTGAAGGGGATAAGTTCATCCATATGCATGCATAAAATCTTGTTAGAAGAGGATGCTAGACCCTCCATCCAATCTCAGAGACGATTGAATCCCGTCATGAAAGAAGTGGTACAAAAGGAGGTCATGAAGTTATGGCAGGCAGGGGTAATCTACCCCATTTCTGATAGCCCATGGGTTAGTCCCATCCATGTAGTTCCCAAGAAAGGTGGCATAACTGTGGTGCCAAATGAGAGGAACGAACTCATACCCACAAGAACTGTCACTGGGTGGAGGATGTGCATAGACTACAGAAAGCTCAATGAAGCCACCAGAAAAGATCATTTCCCACTCCCATTCATGGATCAGATGCTTGAAAGGCTTGGAGGACATGCTTACTATTGCTTTTTGGATGGATACTCAGGCTATAATCAGATAGTAGTTGATCCTAGAGATCAAGAGAAAACATCATTTGTTTGTCCATATGGAGTTTTTGCTTATAGACGCATGCCCTTTGGATTGTGCAATGCACCTGCCACTTTCCAAAGATGCATGCTGTCCATCTTTTCGGACATGATTGAAAAATTTATTGAGGTCTTCATGGATGATTTTTCTGTGTTTGGAGATTCTTTTCCTAGCTGCCTACACCACCTTGCCTTGGTGCTTAAGAGGTGCCAAGAGACTAACCTAGTATTAAACTGGGAAAAGTGTCATTTCATGGTCACAGAAGGAATAGTCCTTGGCCACAAAATCTCTAATAGAGGCATTGAGGTGGACAGAGCTAAGGTGGAACTCATTGAAAAACTACCTCCACCAAGTAATGTCAAGGCAGTTAGGAGTTTTTTGGGACACGCTGGTTTTTACAGAAGGTTTATTAGAGACTTTTCTAAAATAGCCAAACCTTTGAGTAACTTGCTTGTCTCTGATACACCCTTTGTATTTGATAAAAATTGCATGCTAGCCTATGAACTTTTGAAGCAAAAACTTTCCTCTGCACCTATCATTGCCCCACCTGATTGGAACTTACCTTTTGAACTGATGTGTGATGCATCAGACCTTGCTATTGGGGCAGTGTTAGGACAAAGGAAAGACAATTTGGTACATGTGATTTATTATGCCAGTAAAGTCTTGAATGATAACCAAAGGAATTACACAACCACTGAAAAAGAACTCTTGGCAATAGTATTTGCATTTGACAAATTTAGATCCTATCTCATTGGATCTAAAGTCATTGTCTTCACTGATCATTCAGCTTTAAAGTACTTACTTGCTAAACAAGAATCTTATTAGATGGGTTCTTTTGTTGCAGGAATTTGACATTGAAATCAAAGACAAGAAGGGTGTAGAGAACAAGGTGGCAGACCATTTATCAAGGATACCATGTGAAGAAGGAAGCGCACAAAGCACACATATAAATGAGTGCTTTCCTGATGAACAACTCATGGTAATTCACAAGGCACCCTGGTTTGCAGACATAGCAAACTTCAAGGCCACTGGGAGTTTGCCGTTGGAATTTAACAAGCATCAAAGGAAGAAATTGGTAAATGATGCCAAATACTTCATCTGGGACGAACCATACTTGTTCAAAAAATGTTCGGATGGCATACTCAGAAGATGCATATCAGAGGAAGAAGGAAGGGAAGTCTTATGGGACTGCCATGGCTCCATTTATGGAGGACATTTTGCAGGAGAAAGAACAACAGCTAAGGTGTTGCAGTGTGGTTTTTATTGGCCCACTATCTTCAAAGATGCAAAGGAACTAGTGAAGCACTGCCATGAATGCTAGAAAGCGGGGAACCTGCCAAGAAGAAATGAAATGCCACAACAATTCATTATGGAACTTGAATTGTTTGATGTATGGGGGATAGATTTCATGGGACCCTTTCCCTCCTCATACTCAAATAATTACATTCTTGTGGCAGCAGACTATGTCTCCAAATGGGTTGAAGCAATAGTAACTCCAACCAATGATAATAAGGTAGTCATGAACTTCCTCAGAAAACACATTTTTTGCCGTTTTGGGGTTCCAAGAGCAATCATCAGTGATGGAGGAAGCCACTTCTGCAACAAACCATTAGAGGCATTGCTTCTAAAATATGGAGTCAAACACAAGGTAGCCACACCATACCATCCACAGACAAGTGGGCAAGCCGAAATATCTAACAGAGAACTCAAAAGAATCCTGGAAAAGACTGTGGGAACTTCAAGGAAGGACTGGTCGATTAAGCTAGATGATGCTCTTTGGGCATATAGGACAGCTTTCAAACACCAATTGGAATGTCTCCTTTCCAACTAGTATATGGAAAAGCTTGCCATTTGCCACTGGAGTTGGAGCACAAGGCATACTGGGCCTTGAAACTTTTGAACTTGGACAGCAAAGCTGCTGGAGAAAGAAGGATGTTGCAAATCCAAGAGTTGGAAGAATTCAGAGCTGAAGCTTATGAGAATGCCAAAATTTATAAAGAAAGAGCAAAGAAGAAGCATGACAGCAACATAGCCCCAAGGAAATTTGAAGAAGGACAAAAAGTATTGCTTTACAATTCTAGGCTGAAGCTATTTCCAGGGAAGCTAAATCAAGGTGGTCTGGACCATTCCTTGTCACCAAGGTCTCCCAATATGGACAAGTAGAAATCATGGAAGAAAAGTCACAACGAACCTTCATTGTGAACGGTCAAAGACTCAAACATTACTTGGGAGATGTGGAGGAGAAGGACAAGGTTAAATATCACCTCAACTGAGGAAGTTGACCGTCAAGCTAATGACGTTAAAGAAGCGCTTGTTGGGAGGCAACCCAACCTGAGGTAATACCCTTTTGCTGTTTCTTTTATTTGTTTCAATAAAAAGGGTGAAGTAGTTTCTGTGCATTGCAAAGAATTAAGTTTGGTGTTTCACACCAAACAATGAATTCGTGGATCAATAATTCAAAGGGGAATGTGTGACTCTAAGTTTGGTGTTCCACCATAAAGATCAACTGTACACAACAACCTTTGAATTATATAAAAGGAACAACCATTCTAAGCAGTCACAAAAATGCTTAAAACCCTTAGCAGCAACTTCATTCCAAAGAGAATTCAAGGATTCAAAGAACAGAGAAGTAAGTGGGAGACTAAGTTTGGTGTTCACACACCAACTTAAGACTCAGAGACTTACCCACACATAGTTGAGCTAACCACTCAAGTGCTTGAGAAGCAAGCAACTTCATCACTCTTTGCAGGAAAGGAAACAAGGATCTTAAAGCATGAAGTAACAATTAGGAGAAGAAGGAGAAATCAAATTGTTTCCTGGCAACAAAGAGAAAACAAGAAATTTCACAAGGTGGTGTTGTTCCTTGACAATTCTTTAAAAAGGCAAACAAAAGCATGCTTGTTCTGGTTTAAACTGTAATTGTTGAATCTTTTTGGAATGTGAAGTTACTAGTATGTTTGTCTGTTTATTGCTTTGAATAAAGTGAATGCCTAGATGTTTGGATATAACTTCACCTTCTTAAACAAATGCTTGCCATGCTTGTTCTGTTTCCAAAAATAAAAGAAAAGTTTGAACAAAAGTAACTTGGCTCAATTAATGACAAATCAAGTAGAATTAAGTGGTGGTATGCATGCTTGATTGTTTAAGTCAGATCACTGGAAATAGAGTGTAGAATTATCATTTTTTGTGTAGAAATTGAAAACTGTCTATGGATCTTGATGAATAAATGTCTTTGGCCATGAAAAAGAAAGAAAAAGAAGAAGAAAAAGCCACTGAAAAAGGGCAACCAAAAGCAAAAAAAAAAATTGAGAAAATAAGCTAGGCACCAATGGTTTGAACTTTTGAGACAATGCCTGTGGTGTTTATGTATTAAGGATATGCTTGGATGAATAGGTTCTGAGGAGTGTTTCAGCACTTGGTAACTTGGGTTAACTAACCCGGGATTATCAACCAAAAGTCCATTATCAAGAGCAACCTAAATACAAAACATTTAGTCACACAAAGAGGTGCTGGGCACCAATGTCTCAAGAAGAAATGTGAACTAAAATGCCTAAAGTGGATATGTGTAGTGCACTGATAAGAAAAAGAAAATGCCAAAGGCTTGTGCAACACATGACACTAAGCAAACAAGGAGCAAAGGAGCTCTAAGAAAAGAAAAGAAAAACAAAGAAGAGAAAAGTGCCAAGGACATAAGAATAACAAGAGGCCATAGCAGTGTTGTGATGCAAAAAAGATAATCATTGATAAGAATAACAAATGATGCTGCACTTGATACCTGCAGATGAAATTTTGCAAGACTTTGATGCAATTGTTTGGATGATT
>NC_092053.1:66959518-67047319 GCF_003086295.3 Arachis hypogaea
ATGACTCATTTTGGCAGGCTCCTCCTGGTTATTTTTTTTTTTTACGTTGTGCTGACCCTCGTTCTTTAAATGACGCTATCCAGGAGGACACCTAAAGGCGAGCCGTAATGGCCTCATCTTCGGCAGGCTCCTCCGGTTTTTTTCCTGGTTTTTTTTTTTTTTTTTACGTTGTGCTACCTCGTTTTTAAATGACGCTATCCGAGGAGGACACCTAAAGGCGAGCCGTAATGCTCATCTTCGGCAGGCTCCTCCGATTTTTTTTCCTTTTTTTTTACGTTGTGCTGACCTCGTTCTTTAAATGACGCTATCTCCGAGGAGGACACCTAAGGCGAGCATAATGGCTCATCTTCCGGAGGCTCCTCCGGTTTTTTTTCCGTTTTTTTTTTTTTTTTACGTTGTGCTGACCTCGTTCTTTAATGACTCATCCACAGGAGGACACTAAAGGCGAGCCGTAATGGCTCATCTTCGGCAGGCTCCTCCCTTTTTTCTGGTTTTTTTTTTTTTACGTTGTGCTGACCTCGTTCTTTAAATCGACGCTCTCCCCGAGGAGGACACCTAAAGCGAGCCGTAATGGCCTCATCTCGGCAGGCTCCTCCGTTTTTTTCCGGTTTTTTTTTTATGTTGTGCTTACCCTCGTTCTTTAAATACGCTATCCACGAGAGGACACCTAAAGGCGAGCCGTAATGGCCTCATCTTCGGCAGCTCCTCGGGTTTTTTTCCTGGTTTTTTTTGTTTTTACGTTGTGCTTACCCCTCGTTTCTTTAAATGAGCTATCCCGAGGAGGGAACCTAAGGCGAGCCGTAATGGCCTCATCTTCGCAGGCTCTCCGTTTTTTTTTCCTGGTTTTTTTTTTTTTTACGTTGTGCTGACCCTCGTTCTTTAAATATACCTATCCGAGGAGGACACCTAAAGGCGAGCCGTAATGGCCTCATCTTCGGCAGGCTCCTCCGGTTTTTTTTCCCCTTTTTTTTTTTACGTTGTGCTAACCCTCGTCTTTAAATGACGCTATCCCGAGGAGGAACCTAAAGCGAGCCGTAATGCCTCATCTTCGGGAGGCTCCTCCGGTTTTTTTTTTCCGTTTTTTTTGTTTTTTTTTACGTTGTGCTTACCTCGTTCTTTAAATGACGCTATCCGAGGAGGACACCTAAAGCGAGCCGTAAATGGCCTCATCTTCGCAGGCTCCTCCTATTTTTTTCCCTTTTTTTGTTTACGTTGTGCTGACTCGTTCTTTAAATGACGCTATCCGAGGAGGACACCTAAAGGCGAGCCGTAATGGCCTCATCTTCAGCAGGCTCCTCCGGTTTTTTTTTCCTTTTTTTTCCCCTTTTTTTTACGTTGTGCTGACCCTCGTTCTTTAAATGACGCTATCCCGAGGAGGACACCTAAAGGAAGCCGTAATGCCTCATCCTTCGGCAGGTCCTCCTTCCGGTTTTTTTTTTTTTTTTTTTTCGTTGTGCTGACCTCGTTCTTTAAATGAGCTATCCCGGGAGGAACCTAAGCGAGCCGTAATGGCTCATCTCGGCAGGCTTCCGTTTTTTTTCTTTTTTTTTTTGTTCGTGGCCTGACCTCGTTTTTAAATGACGCTATCCCGAGGAGGACACCTAAAGGCGAGCCGTAATGGCTCATCTTCGGCAGGCTTCCTCGGTTTTTTTTTTACGTTGTGCTGACCCTCATTCTTTAAATGACGCTATCCGAGGAGGACACCTAAAGGCGAGCCGTAATGGCCTCATCTTCGGCAGGCTCCTCCGGTTTTTTTCCTTTTTTTTCGTTTGCTACCCTCGTTTTTAAATGAGCTATCCCAGGAGGACACTAAAGGCAAGCCAATGGCCTCATCTTCGGCAGGCCCTTCCAGTTTTTTTCCGGTTTTTTTTTTACGTTGTGCTGACCCTCGTTTTTAAATGAGCTATCCCGGAGGAGGACACCTAAGGCGAGCCGTAATGACTCATTTTCGGCAGGACTCCTCCGGTTTTTTTTTTTTACGTTGTGCTGACCCTCGTTTTTAATGACGCTATCGAGGAGGACACTAAAGGCGAGCCATAATGGCCTCATCTTCGGAGGCTCTCCGTTTTTTTCCTTTTTTTCTTACGTTGTGCTGACCCTCGTTATTAAATGACGCTATCCCGAGGAGGACACCTAAAGGCGAGCCATAATGGACTCATTTTCGGCAGGCTCTCCGGTTTTTTCCTGGTTTTTTTTTTACGTTGTGCTTACCCTCGTTCTTTAATGACGCTATCACGAGAGGACACTAAAGGCGAGCCGTAATGGCCCCCGCCCTCATCTTCGGAGGCCCTCCGGTTTTTTTTTCCTCGGTTTTTCCCCTTTTTTTTTAGTTGCTTACCCCTCGTTCTTTAAATGACGCTATCCGAGGAGGACACCTAAAGCGAGCCATAATGGCTCATCTTCGCAGGCTCTCCGTTTTTTTTTTTTCCTTTTTTTTTCTTTTTTACGTTGTGCTGACCCTCGTTTTTAAATGACGCTATCCCGAGGAGGACACCTAAAGCGGCCGTAATGGCTCATCTTCGGCAGGCTCCTCCGGTTTTTTTCTTTTTTTTTTTACGTTGTGCTTACCCTTTCTTTAAATGACGCTATCCGAGGAGGATACCTAAGGCGAATGGCCTTACAGGCTATCATTTTTTTTTTTTTTTTTTGTGTCTCCTCGTTTTTTTTTTCCCTCGAGGTTTTTTTTCCTGTTTTTTTTTTTTACTTTGCTTACCTCTTCTTTTATGACGCTATCCGAGAGGACACTTAAAGCGTAATGCTCATTTCGAGGCTCTCCGGTTTTTTTCTGTTTTTTTTTTTTTTTTTACTTTTGCTACCTCGTTTTTAATGATGCATCCAGAGGACCTAAGGCGCTATGCTCTTTTGCAGGCTCCTCCTTTTTTTTTTTTTTTTGGTTTTTTTTTTTTTTTAGTGTGCTTTCCTCGTTTTTAATGACGCTATCCGAGGAGACACCTAAAGCGAGCCAAGGCTATTTCGGCAGGCTCCTCCGTTTTTTAACGTTGTGCTGACCCTCGTTCTTTAAATGACGCTATCATCGAGAGGACACTAAAGGCGAGCCGTATGGCCTCATCTTCGGCAGGCTCCTCCGGTTTTTTTTTCCGTTTTTTTTCCCGTTTTTTTTTACGTTGTGCTTACCCTGTTCTTTAAATGACGCATCCCGAGGAGGACACCTAAAGGCGAGCCGTAATTGCCTCATCTTCGGCAGGCTCCTCCGATTTTTTTTTTCCTGGATTTTTTTTTTAACGTTGTCTGACCCTCGTTATTTAATGACGTATCCCGCAGGAGGACACCTAAGGCGAGCCGTAATGCCTCATCTTCGGCAGGCTCCTCCGGTTTTTTTTTTTTACGTTGTGCTGACCCTCGTTCTTTAAATGACGTATCCCGAGGAGGACACTAAAGGAGCCGTAATGGCTCATCTTCGGAGGCTCCTCCGGTTTTTTTTTCCTTTTTTTTTGTTTACCGTTGTGCTGACCTCGTTCTTAAATGAGCTATCCCGAGGAGGACACCTAAAGGCGAGCCGTAATGGCACCTCATCTTCGGCAGGACTCCTCCGGATTTTTTCCTTGTTTTTTTTTTTTTACGTTGTGCTGACCTCGTTCTTTAAATGACGCTAATCAGCAGGAGGACACCTAAAGGCGAGCCTAATGCCTCATCTTCGGCAGGCTCCTCCGGTTTTTTCCTGGTTTTTTTTTTTATGTTGTGCTTGACCCTCGTTATTTAAATGACGCTATCCAGGAGGACCTAAAGGCGAGCCATAATGGCTCATCTTCGGCAGGCTCCCCTTTTTCGCTCGTTTTTTTTTTTTTTTTTTACGTTGTGCTGACCTCGTTCTTTAAAGACGCTATCCCGAGGAGACACCTAAAGGCGAGCGTAATGGCCTCATCTTCGGCAGGCTCCTCCGTTTTTTTTTTTTTACGTTGTGCTGACCCTCGTTCTTTAAATGACGACTATCCGAGGAGACACTAAGGCGAGCCGTATGGCCAATCTTCGGAGGCTCCTCCGATTTTTCCTGTTTTTTTTTTTTTTTTAGCGTTGTGCTTACCCTTCGTTCTTTAAATGCGCTTCATCGAGGAGGACACCTAAAGGCGAGCCTAATGGCTCATCTTCGGCAGGTCTCCGATTTTCCTGGTTTTTTTTTTTTTACGTTGTGCTGACCCTCGTCTTTAAATGACGCTATTCACGAGGAGGACACCTAAAGGCGAGCCGTAATGGGCTCATCTTCGGCAGGCTTCCTCCGGTTTTTTTTCCGGTTTTTCTTTTTTTTTTTTACGTTGTGCTTACCCTCGTTCTTTAAATACGCTATCCGAGGAGGACACTAAATGCGAGCCGTAATGGCCTCATCTTCGGCAGGCTCCTCCAGTTTTTTTCCGATTTTTTTTCCCCTTTTTTTTTCATTTTTTTACGTTGTGCTAATCCGTTCTTTAAATTACGCTATCCCCAGGAGGACACCTAAAGGCGAGCCGTAATGGCCTCATCTTCGGGAGGGCTCCTCCGGTTTTTTTCCGTTTTTTTTTTTTTTTTACGTTGTGCTTACCTCGTTCTTTAAATGACGCATCATTCGAGAGGACACCTAAAGGCGAGCCGTAATGGCCTTTTTCAGGCTCTCCGGTTTTTTTCCCGTTTTTTCCGTTTTTTTGTTTTCTTTGTGCTGACCCTCGTTCTTTAAATGACGCTATCACGAGGAGGACACCTAAACGGCGAGCCGTAATGGCCTCATCTCGCAGGCTCCTCGGTTTTTTTTTCCTTTGTTTTTTTTTTTCACGTTGTGCTGACCCTCGTTCTTTAAATGACGCTATCACCGAGGAGGACACCTAAAGCGAGCCGTAATGGCTCATCTTCGGCAGGCTCCTCCGTTTTTTCTCCCATTTTTCTTTTTTTTTACGTTGTGCTGACCTCGTCTTTAAATGACGCATCCCGGGAGGACACCTAAAGGCGAGCCGTAATGCCTCATCTTCGGCGCTCTCCGGTTTTTTCTTTGGTTTTTTTTTTTTTTCATTTTTTTTACGTTGTGCTACCTCGTTCTTTAAATACGCTATCCCGAGGAGGAACCTAAAGGCGAGCCGTAATGGCCTCATCTTCGGCAGGCTCCTCCGGTTTTTTTCCTTTTTTTTTTTTTTTACGTTGTGCTGACCCTCGTTCTTTAAATGACGCTATCCGAGGAGGACACCTAAAGGCGAGCCGTAATGGCCTCATCTTCGGCAGGCTCCTCCGGTTTTTTTTTTTTTTTTTTTTTTTACGTTGTGCTGACCCTCGTTCTTTAAATGACGCTATCCCGAGGAGGACACCTAAAGGCGAGCCATAATGGCCTCATCTTCGGCAGGCTCCTCCGGTTTTTTTTTTTTTTTTACGTTGTGCTGACCTCGTTCTTTAAATGACGCTATCCCGAGGAGGACACCTAAAGGCGAGCCGTAATGGCCTCATCTTCGGCAGGCTCCTCCGGTTTTTTTTTTTTTTTTTTTACGTTGTGCTGACCCTCGTTCTTTAAATGACGCTATCCGAGGAGGACACCTAAAGGCGAGCCGTAATGGCCTCATCTTCGGCAGGCTCTGTATTTTTTTTCTTTTCTTTCTCCTCGTTTTTAAATGACGCTATCCCGAGGAGGACACCTAAAGGCGACCATAATGGACTCATTTCGGCAGGCTCCTCCGGTTTTTTTTTTTTACGCTTGTGCTGACCCTCGTTCTTTAAATGACGCTATCCCGAGGAGGACACCTAAAGGCGAGCCGTAATGCTCATCTTCGGCAGGCTCCTCCGGTTTTTTCTGGTTTTTTTTTTTTTTTTTACGTTGTGCTTACCTCGTCTTTAAATGATGCTATCCCGAGGAGGACACCTAAAGCAAGCCGTAATGGCTCATCTTCGGCAGGCTCCTCCATTTTTTTTTTTTTTTCCATTTTTTTTTTTTTTTTTACGTTGTGCTGACACTCGTTCTTTAAATTACGGCTATCCCGAGGAGGACACCTAAAGGCGAGCCATAATGGACTCATTTCGGCAGGCTCCTCCGGTTTTTTTTTTACGTTGTGCTGACCCTCGTTCTTTAAATGACGATATCCCGAGGAGGACACCTAAGGCGAGCCGTAATGGCCTATCTTCGGAGGCTCCTCCGGTTTTTTTCTCGATTTTTTTCCCGTTTTTTTTTTCGTTGTGCTTATCCTCGTTCTTAAATGAGCTATCCCGAGGAGGACACCTAAAAGGCGAGCCGTAATTGCTCATCTTCGCAGACTCCTCCGATTTTTTTTCCTTGTTTTTTTTTTTTCACGTTGTGCTGACCCTCGTTCTTTAAATGACGCTATCCGAGGAGGACACCTAAGGCAAGCCTAATGGCCTCATCTTCGGCAGGCTCCTTCCGGTTTTTTCTCCGATTTTTTTCCCCTTTTTTTTTTACGTTGTGCTTACCCTCGTTCTTTAAATGATGCTATCCCGAGGAGGAACCTAAAGGCAGCCATAATGGCTTTATCTTCGGCAGGCTCCTCCGGTTTTTTTCTGGTTTTTCTCGTTTTTTTTTTTCATTTTTTTTACGTTGTGTGACACTCGGTCTTTAAATGACGCTATCCCGAGGAACACCTAAAGCAGCCGTATGCTATTTCGGAGCTCCTCCGTTTTTTTTTTTACTTGTGCTACCCTCGTTCTTTAAATGAGTATCCCGGGAGGACACCTAAAGGCGAGCCGTAATGCCTTCTTCGGAGGCTCTCCGATTTTTTTTTCTTTTTTTTTTTTTACGTTGTGCTATCCTCGTTCTTAAATGAGCTATCCGAGGAGGACACCTAAAGGCGAGCCGTAATGCCTCATCTTCGGCAGGCTCCTCGATTTTTTCCTTGTTTTTTTTTTCCGTTGTGCTACCTCGTTCTTTAAATGACGCTATCCGAGGGGAACCTAAAGGAGCCGTATGCCTATCTTGCAGGCTCTCGTTTTTTTTCCGTTTTTTCTTTTTTTTTACGTTGTGCTTACCCTCGTTTTTAAATGATGCTATCCGAGGAGGACACCTAAAGGCAAGCCATAATGGCTTCATCTTCGGCAGGCTCCTCCGGTTTTTTTCTTTTTTTTTTTTTTTTTTACGTTGTGCTGACCTCGTTCTTTAAATGACGCTATCCCGAGGAGGACACCTAAAGGCGAGCCTAATGCTATCTTCGGCAGGCTCCTCCGTTTTTTTTTCCGGTTTTTTTTTTTTTTTTTTTTTTTTGTTGTGTTACCCTCGTTTTTTAATAGCTATCCCGAGGAGGACACCTAAAGGCGAGCCGTAATGGCCTCATCTTCGGCAGGCTCCTCCGGTTTTTTTCCTGTTTTTTTTTTTTTTTTACGTTGTGCTGACCTCGTTCTTTAAATGACGCTATCCGAGGAGGACACCTAAAGGCGAGCCGTAATGGCCTCATCTTCGGCAGGCTCCCGTTTTTTTTCCGGTTTTTTTTTTACGTTGTGCTGACCTCGTTCTTAAATGACGCTATTCCCGAGGAGGACACCTAAAGGCGAGCCGTAATGGCCTCATCTTCGGCAGGCTCCTCCGGTTTTTTTTCTTTTTTTTTTTTTTTACGTTGTGCTACCCTCGTTTTTAAATGACACGAGGACCTAAAGGCGTATGCCATCTCGGGCTCCTTTTTTTTTTTTTTTCTTTTTTTTTTTTGTTTCCTCGTTTTTAATATCGAGGAGACCTAAGCAGTAATGCTCATTTCGGCAGGCTCCTCGGTTTTTTTTTTACGTTGTGCTGACCTCGTTCTTTAAATGACGTATCCGAGGAGGACACCTAAAGGCGAGCCTAATGGCCTATCTTCGGAGCTCCTCCGGTTTTTTTTCTTTTTTTTGTTTTTTTTTTTGTGTTACCTCTTTTAAATACGCTATCCGAGAGGACACCTAAAGGCGAGCCGTAATGCCTCATCTTCGGCAGGCTCCTCCGTTTTTTTTTTTTTTTTTTTACGTTGTGCTACCTCGTTCTTAAATGACGCTATCACGAGGAGGACACCTAAAGGCGAGCCGTAATGGCCTCATCTTCGCAGGCTCCTCCGGTTTTTCTCCGTTTTTTTTTTTTTTTACGTTGTGCTTACCCTCGTTCTTTAAATGATGCTATCCCGAGGAGGACACCTAAAGGCAAGCCATAATGGCTTCATCTTCGGCAGGCTCCTCGGTTTTTTTTCGTTTTTCTCGGTTTTTTTTTTTTTTTTTACGTTGTGCTGACCTCGTTCTTTAATGACGCTATCCCGAGGAGGACACCTAAAGGCGAGCCATAATGGACTCATTTTCGGCAGGCTCCTCCGGTTTTTTTTTAACGTTGTGCTGACCCTCGTTCTTTAAATGACGATATCCGAGGAGGATACCTAAAGGCGAGCCTAATGGCCTAATCTTCGGGAGGCTCCTCCGGTTTTTTTTCTCCGATTTTTTCCCGGTTTTTTTTTTAGTTGTGTTATCCTCGTTCTTAAATGACTCTATCCCGAGGAGGACACCTAAAGGCGAGCCGTAATTGCCTCATCTTCGGCAGGCTCCTCCGATTTTTTTCCTTGTTTTTTTTTCACGTTGTGCTGACCCTCGTTCTTTAAATGACGCTATCACGAGGAGGACACCTAAAGGCGAGCCGTAATGGCCTCATCTTCGGCAGGCTCCTCCGGTTTTTTCTCCGTTTTTTCCTTTTTTTTTACGTTGTGCTTACCCTCGTTCTTTAAATGATGCTATCCCGAGGAGGACACCTAAAGGCAAGCCATAATGGCTTCATCTTCGGCAGGCTCCTCCGTTTTTTTTCCGGTTTTTTCTCGTTTTTTTTTCATTTTTTTTACGTTGTGCTGACACTCGTTCTTTCAATGACGCTATCCCGAGGAGGACACCTAAAGGCGAGCCATAATGGACTCATTTTCGGCAGGCTCCTCGGTTTTTTTTTTACGTTGTGCTGACCCTCGTTCTTTAAATGACGATATCCGAGGAGGATACCTAAAGGCGAGCCATAATGGCCTAATCTTCGGGAGGCTCCTCCGGTTTTTTTTCCTCCGATTTTTTTCCCGGTTTTTTTTTTACGTTGTGATTATCCTCGTTCTTAAATGACTCTATCCCGAGGAGGACACCTAAAGGCGAGCCGTAATTGCCTCATCTTCGGCAGGCTCCTCCGATTTTTTTTCCTTGTTTTTTTTTTCACGTTGTGCTGACCCTCGTTCTTTAAATGACGCTATCACGAGGAGGACACCTAAAGGCGAGCCGTAATGGCCTCATCTTCGGCAGGCTCCTCCGGTTTTTTTCTCCGTTTTTTCCCCTTTTTTTTTACGTTGTGCTTACCCTCGTTCTTTAAATGATGCTATCCCGAGGAGGACACCTAAAGGCAAGCCATAATGGCTTCATCTTCGGCAGGCTCCTCCGATTTTTTTCCGGTTTTTTCTCGTTTTTTTTTCATTTTTTTACGTTGTGCTGACACTCGTTCTTTAATGACGCTATCCCGAGGAGGACACCTAAAGGCGAGCCATAATGGACTCATTTCGGCAGGCTCCTCCGGTTTTTTTTTTACGTTGTGCTGACCCTCGTTCTTTAAATGACGATATCCCGAGGGGATACCTAAAGGCGAGCCATAATGGCCTATCTTCGGGAGGCTCTCCGGTTTTTTTTCTCCGATTTTTTTCCCGGTTTTTTTTTACGTTGTGCTTATCCTCGTTCTTAAATGACCTATCCCGAGGAGGACACCTAAAGGCGAGCCGTAATTGCCTCATCTTCGGCAGGCTCCTCCGATTTTTTTTTCCTTGTTTTTTTTTTCACGTTGTGCTGACCCTCGTTCTTTAAATGACGCTATCACGAGGAGGACACCTAAAGGCGAGCCGTAATGGCCTCATCTTCGGCAGCTCCTCCGGTTTTTTTCTCCGGTTTTTTTCCCCTTTTTTTTTTACGTTGTGCTTACCCTCGTTCTTTAAATGATGCTATCCCGAGGAGGACACCTAAAGGCAAGCCATAATGGCTTCATCTTCGGCAGGCTCCTCCGATTTTTTTGGTTTTTCTCGGTTTTTTTTCATTTTTTTTACGTTGTGCTGACACTCGTTCTTTAAATGACGCTATCCCGAGGAGGACACCTAAAGGCAGCCATAATGGACTCATTTTCGGCAGGCTCCTCCGGTTTTTTTTTTACGTTGTGCTGACCTCGTTCTTTAAATGACGATATCCGAGGAGGATACCTAAAGGCGAGCCGTAATGGCCTAATCTTCGGAGGCTCCTCCGGTTTTTTTCTCCGATTTTTTTCCCGGTTTTTTTTTTACGTTGTGCTTATCCTCGTTCTTAAATGACGCTATCCCGAGGAGGACACCTAAAGGCGAGCCGTAATTGCCTCATCTTCGCAGGCTCCTCCGATTTTTTTCCTTGTTTTTTTTTTTTCACGTTGTGCTGACCCTCGTTCTTTAAATGACGCTATCCCGAGGAGGACACCTAAAGGCGAGCCGTAATGGCCTCATCTTCGGCAGGCTCCTCCGGTTTTTTTCTCCGTTTTTTTCCCTTTTTTTTTTACGTTGTGCTTACCCTCGTTCTTTAAATGATGCTATCCCGAGGAGGACACCTAAAGGCAAGCCATAATGGCTTCATCTTCGGCAGGCTCCTCCGGTTTTTTTCCGGTTTTTCTCGTTTTTTTTCATTTTTTTACGTTGTGCTGACCTCGTTCTTTAATGACGCTATCCCGAGGAGGACACCTAAAGGCGAGCCATAATGGACTCATTTTCGGCAGGCTCCTCCGGTTTTTTTTTTACGTTGTGCTGACCCTCGTTCTTTAAATGACGATATCCCGAGGAGGACACCTAAAGGCGAGCCGTAATGGCCTATCTTCGGAGGCTCCTCCGGTTTTTTTTCTCCGATTTTTTCCGTTTTTTTTTTTACGTTGTGCTTATCCTCGTTCTTAAATGACGCTATCCCGAGGAGGACACCTAAAGGCGAGCCGTAATTGCCTCATCTTCGGCAGGCTCCTCCATTTTTTTTCCTTTTTTTTTTTTCACGTTGTGCTGACCCTCGTTCTTTAAATGACGCTATCCGAGGAGGACACCTAAAGGCGAGCCGTAATGGCCTCATCTTCGGCAGGCTCCTCCGGTTTTTTTCTTTTTTTCCCTTTTTTTTTTACGTTGTGCTACCCTCGTTCTTTAAATGATGCTATCCCGAGGAGGACACCTAAAGGCAGCCTAATGGCTTCATCTTCGGAGGCTCCTCCGTTTTTTTCGTTTTTCTCGTTTTTTTCATTTTTTTACGTTGTGCTGACACTCGTTCTTTAAATGACGCTATCCGAGGAGGACACCTAAAGCGAGCCATAATGGACTCATTTTCGGCAGGCTCCTCCGGTTTTTTTTTTACGTTGTGCTGACCCTCGTTCTTTAAATGACGATATCCGAGGAGGACACCTAAAGGCGAGCCGTAATGGCCTATCTTCGGAGGCTCCTCCGGTTTTTTTTCCATTTTTTCCCGGTTTTTTTTTACGTTGTGCTTATCCTCGTTCTTAAATGACGCTATCCCGAGGAGGACACCTAAAGGCGAGCCGTAATTGCCTCATCTTCGGCAGGCTCCTCCGATTTTTTTTCCTTGTTTTTTTTTTCACGTTGTGCTGACCCTCGTTCTTTAAATGACGCTATCACGAGGAGGACACCTAAAGGCGAGCCGTAATGGCCTCATCTTCGGCAGGCTCCTCCGGTTTTTTTCTCCGGTTTTTCCCCTTTTTTTTTACGTTGTGCTTACCCTCGTTCTTTAAATGATGCTATCCCGAGGAGGACACCTAAAGGCAAGCCATAATGGCTTCATCTTCGGCAGGCTCCTCCGGTTTTTTTTCTCGTTTTTTTTCATTTTTTTACGTTGTGCTGACACTCGTTCTTTAAATGACGCTATCCCGAGGAGGACACCTAAAGGCGAGCCGTAATGGACTCATTTTCGGCAGGCTCCTCCGGTTTTTTTTTTTTACGTTGTGCTGACCCTCGTTCTTTAAATGACGATATCCCGAGGAGGAACCTAAAGGCGAGCCGTAATGGCTATCTTCGGAGGCTCCTCGGTTTTTTTCTCCATTTTTTTCCCGGTTTTTTTTTTTTACGTTGTGCTTATCTCGTTCTTAAATGACGCTATCCCGAGGAGGACACCTAAAGGCGAGCCGTAATTGCCTCATCTTCGGCAGGCTCCTCCGATTTTTTTTCCTTGTTTTTTTTTTTTCACGTTGTGCTGACCCTCGTTCTTTAAATGACGCTATCCGAGGAGGACACCTAAAGGCGAGCCGTAATGGCCTCATCTTCGGCAGGCTCCTCCGGTTTTTTTTCCGTTTTTTCCCTTTTTTTTTTACTTGTGCTTACCCTCGTTCTTTAAATGATGCTATCCCGAGGAGGACACCTAAAGGCAGCCATAATGGCTTCATCTTCGGCAGGCTCCTCCGTTTTTTTTTTTTTTTCGTTTTTTTCATTTTTTTACGTTGTGCTGACCCTCGTTCTTTAAATGACGCTATCCCGAGGAGGACACCTAAAGCGAGCCGTAATGGCTCATTTCGGCAGCTCCTCCGTTTTTTTTTTTTTTACGTTGTGCTGACCCTCGTTCTTTAAATGACGATATCCCGAGGAGGACACCTAAAGGCGAGCCGTAATGGCCTCATCTTCGGCAGGCTCCTCCGGTTTTTTTTCCGTTTTTTTCCCGGTTTTTTTTTTTACGTTGTGCTTATCCTCGTTCTTAAATGACGCTATCCCGAGGAGGACACCTAAAGGCGAGCCGTAATTGCCTCATCTTGGCAGGCTCCTCCGATTTTTTTTCCTTGTTTTTTTTCACGTTGTGCTGACCCTCGTTCTTTAAATGACGCTATCACGAGGAGGACACCTAAAGGCGAGCCGTAATGGCCTCATCTTCGGCAGGCTCCTCCGGTTTTTTTCTCCGGTTTTTTTCCCCTTTTTTTTTACGTTGTGCTTACCCTCGTTCTTTAAATGATGCTATCCCGAGGAGGACACCTAAAGGCAAGCCATAATGGCTTCATCTTCGGCAGGCTCCTCCAGTTTTTTTTCCGGTTTTTTCTCGATTTTTTTTCATTTTTTTTACGTTGTGCTGACAGTCGTTCTTTAAATGACGCTATCCCGAGGAGGACACCTAAAGGGAGCCGTAACGGACTCATTTTCAGCAGGCTCCTCGGGTTTTTTTTCCAGTTATTTTATTTTTTTTACGTTGTGCTGACCCTCGTTCTTTAAATGACACTATCACGAGGAGGACACCTAAAGGCGAGCCGTAATGGCTCATCTTCGGCAGGCTCCTCTAGTTTTGTTCTCCATTTTTTTTCCGGTTTTTTCTTTTTTTTTACGTTGTGCTTACTCTCGTTCTTTAAATCACGCTATCCCGAGGAGGACACCTAAATGCGAGCCGTAATGGCCTCATCTTCGGCAGGCTCCTCCAGTTTTTTTTCCGGTTTTTTTTCCCTTTTTTTCATTTTTTTTACGTTGTGCTGACCCTCGTTCTTTAAATGACGCTATCCCGAGGAGGACACCTAAACACGAGCCGTAATGGCCTCATCTTCGGCAGGCTCCTCCGGTTTATTTTTCCCCTTTTTTTGTTGTACATTGTGCTGACCCTCGTTCTTTAAATGACGGTATCCCGAGGAGGACACCTAACGGCGAGCCGTAATGTCCTCATCTTCGGAAGGCTCCTCCGGTTTTTTATTTTTACGTTGTGCTGACCTCATTCTTTAAATGACGCTATCCCGAGGAGGACACCTAAACACGAGCCGTAATGGCCTCATCTTCGGCATGCTCCTCCGATTTTTTTCCCTTTTTTTTGTTGTACATTGTGCTGACCCTCGTTCTTTAAATGACGCTATCCCGGGGAGGACACCTAAAGGCGATCCGTAATGGCCTCATCTTCGGCAGGCTCCTCCGGTTTTTTTTCCCGGTTTTTTTTTACGTTGTGCTTATCCTCGTTCTTAAATGACGCTATCCCGAGGAGGACACCTAAAGGCGAGCCGTAATTGCCTCATCTTTGGCAGGCTCCTCCGATTTTTTTTCCTTGTTTTTTTTCACGTTGTGCTGACCCTCGTTCTTTAAATGAGGCTATCACGAGGAGGACACCTAAAGGCGAGCCGTAATGGCCTCATCTTCGGCAGGCTCCTCCGGTTTTTTTCTCCGGTTTTTTCCCCTTTTTTTTTACGTTGTGCTTACCCTCGTTCTTTAAATGATGCTATCCCGAGGAGGACACCTAAAGGCAAGCCATAATGGCTTCGTCTTCGGCAGGCTCCTCCAGTTTTTTTTCCGGTTTTTTCTCGATTTTTTTTCATTTTTTTTACGTTGTGCTGACAGTCGTTCTTTAAATGACGCTATCCCGAGGAGGACACCTAAAGGTGAGCCGTAACGGACTCATTTTCAGCAGGCTCCTCGGGTTTTTTTTTCAGTTATTTTATTTTTTTACGTTGTGCTGACCCTCGTTCTTTAAATGACACTATCACGAGGAGGACACCTAAAGGCGAGCCGTAATGGGCTCATCTTCGGCAGGCTCCTCTAGTTTTGTTCTCCATTTTTTTTCCGGTTTTTTCTTTTTTTTTACGTTGTGCTTACTCTCGTTCTTTAAATCACGCTATCCCGAGGAGGACACCTAAATGCGAGCCGTAATGGCCTCATCTTCGGCAGGCTCCTCCAGTTTTTTTTTTCCGGTTTTTTTCCCTTTTTTTCATTTTTTTTACGTTGTGCTGACCCTCGTTCTTTAAATGACGCTATCCCGAGGAGGACACCTAAACACGAGCCGTAATGGCCTCATCTTCGGCAGGCTCCTCCGGTTTATTTTTCCCCTTTTTTTGTTGTACATTGTGCTGACCCTCGTTCTTTAAATGACGGTATCTCGAGGAGGACACCTAACGGCGAGCCGTAATGTCCTCATCTTCGGAAGGCTCCTCCGGTTTTTTATTTTTACGTTGTGCTAACCCTCATTCTTTAAATGACGCTATCCCGAGGAGGACACCTAAACACGAGCCGTAATGGCCTCATCTTCGGCATGCTCCTCCGATTTTTTTCCCTTTTTTTTGTTGTACATTGTGCTGACCCTCGTTCTTTAAATGACGCTATCCCGGGGAGGACACCTAAAGGAGATCCGTAATGGCCTCATCTTCGGCAGGCTCCTCCGGTTTTTTTTCCCGGTTTTTTTTTTACGTTGTGCTTATCCTCGTTCTTAAATGACGCTATCCCGAGGAGGACACCTAAAGGCGAGCCGTAATTGCCTCATCTTTGGTAGGCTCCTCCGATTTTTTTTCCTTGTTTTTTTTCACGTTGTGCTGACCCTCGTTCTTTAAATGAGGCTATCACGAGGAGGACACCTAAAGGCGAGCCGTAATGGCCTCATCTTCGGCAGGCTCCTCCGGTTTTTTTCTCCGGTTTTTTCCCCTTTTTTTTTTACGTTGTGCTTACCCTCGTTCTTTAAATGATGCTATCCCGAGGAGGACACCTAAAGGCAAGCCATAATGGCTTCATCTTCGGCAGGCTCCTCCGGTTTTTTCCCGGTTTTTTCTCGTTTTTTTTTTCATTTTTTTTACGTTGTGCTGACACTCGTTCTTTCAATGACGCTATCCCGAGGAGGATACCTAAAGGCGCTAATGGCCTAATCTTCGGGAGGCTCCTCCGATTTTTTTTCACCGATTTTTTTCCTGGTTTTTTTTTTTTACGTTGTGATTATCCTCGTTCTTAAATGACTCTATCCCGAGGAGGACACCTAAAGGCGAGCCGTAATTGCCTCATCTTCGGCAGGCTCCTCCGATTTTTTTCCTTGTATTTTTTTTTCACGTTGTGCTGACCCTCGATCTTTAAATGACGCTATCACGAGAAGGACACCTAAAGGTGAGCCGTAATGGCCTCATCTTCGGCAGGCTCCTCCAGTTTTTTTCTCCGGTTTTTTCCCCCTTTTTTTTACGTTGTGCTTACCCTCGTTCTTTAAATGATGCTATAAAGAGGAGGACACCTAAAGGCAAGCCATAATGGCTTCATCTTCGGCAGGCTCCTCCGGTTTTGTTCTCCAGTTTTTTTTCGGTTTTTTTCTTTTTTTTTACGTTGTGCTTACTCTCGTTCTTTAAATCACGCTATCCCGAGGAGGACACCTAAATGCGAGCCGTAATGGCCTCATCTTCGGCAGGCTCCTCCAGTTTTTTTTTCCGGTTTTTTTCCCTTTTTTTTCATTTTTTTACGTTGTGCTGACCCTCGTTTTTAAATAACGCTATCCCCAAGAGGACACTTAAGGCCGAGCCGTAATGGCCTCATCTTCGGAGACTCCTCCGGTTTTTTTCTCTGATTTTTTTCCCGTTTTTTTACGTTGTGCTTATCCTCGCTCTTTAAATGATGCTATCCCGAGGAGGACACCTAAATCCGAGCCGTAATGGCCTCATCTTCAGCAGGCTCCTCCGATTTTTTTTTTTACGTTGTGCTGACCCTCATTCTTTAAATGACGCTATCCCGAGGAGGACACCTAAACACGAGCCGTAATGGCCTCATCTTCGGCAGGCTCCTCCGGTTTATTTTTCCCCTTTTTTTGTTGTACATTGTGCTGACCCTCGTTCTTTAAATGACGGTATCCCGAGGAGGACACCTAACGGCGAGCCGCAATGTCCTCATCTTCGGAAGGCTCCTCCAGTTTTTTTTTTACGTTGGGCTGACCCTCATTCTTTAAATGACGCTATCCCGAGGAGGACACCTAAACACGAGCCGTAATGGCCTCATCTTCGGCAGGCTCCTCCGATTTTTTTCCCTTTTTTTTGTTGTACATTGTGCTGACCCTCGTTCTTTAAATGACGCTATCCCGGGGAGGACACCTAAAGGCGATCCGTAACGGCCTCATCTTCGGCAGGCTCCTCCGGTTTTTTTTTCCCGGTTTTTTTTTACGTTGTGCTTATCCTCGTTCTTAAATGACGCTATCCCGAGGAGGACACCTAAAGGCGAGCCGTAATTGCCTCATCTTCGGCAGGCTCCTCCGGTTTTTTGTTTCGGTTTTTTTCCCACTTTTTTTTTACGTTGTGCTGACCCTTGTTCTTTAAATGACGCTATGCCAAGGAGAACACCAAAAGGCAAGCTGTAATGGCCTCTGTTTTTTTTCCAGTTTTTTCCCGATTTTTTTCTTTCTTTGTGCTGACCCTCGTTCTTTAAATGACACTATCCCGAGGAGGACACCTAAAAGCGAGCCGTAATGGCCTCATCTTCGGCAGGCTCGTCCGTTTTTTTTTCCCGGCTTTTTTTTACGTTGTGCCGACCCTCGTTCTTTAAATGACGCTATCCCGAGGAGGACACCTAAAGGCGAGCCGTAATGGCCTCATCTTCAGCAGGCTCCTCCGATTTTTTTTTACGTTGTGCAGACCCTCATTCCTTAAATGACGCTATCCTGAGGAGGACACCTAAACATGAGCCGTAATGGCCTCATCTTCGGCAGGCTCCTCGGGTTTTTTTCCCTTTTTTTTGTTGTACATTGTGCTGACCCTCGATCATTAAATGACGCTATCCCGAGGAGGACACCTAAAGGCAACCGGTAACGGCCTCATCTTCGGCAGGCTCCTTCGGTTTTTTTCCTGGTTTTTTTTTTTACGTTGTGCTTACCCTCATTCTTTAAATGACGCTATCACGAGGAAGACACCTAAAGGCGAGCCGTAGTTGGCTCATCTTCGGCAGGCTCCTCCGGTTTTTTTTCCAGGTTTTTTTTTACGTTGTCCTCACCCTCGTTCTTTAAATGATGCTATCTCGAGTAGGACACCTAAAGGTGAGCCGTAACGGACTCATTTTCAGCAGGCTCCTCGGGTTTTTTTTTCCAGTTATTTTATTTTTTTTACGTTGTGCTGACCCTCGTTCTTTAAATGACACTATCACGAGGAGGACACCTAAAGGCGAGCCGTAATGGGCTCATCTTCGGCAGGCTCCTCTAGTTTTGTTCTCCAGTTTTTTTCCGGTTTTTTCTTTTTTTTTTACGTTGTGCTTACTATCGTTCTTTAAATCACGCTATCCCGAGGAGGACACCTAAATGCGAGCCGTAATGGCTTCATCTTCGGCAGGCTCCTCCAGTTTTTTTTTCCGGTTTTTTTTCCCTTTTTTTCATTTTTTTTACGTTGTGCTGACCCTCGTTCTTTAAATGACGCTATCCCGAGGAGGACACCTAAACACGAGCCGTAATGGCCTCATCTTCGGCAGGCTCCTCCAGTTTATTTTTCCCCTTTTTTTGTTGTACATTGTGCTGACCCTCGTTCTTTAAATGACGGTATCCCGAGGAGGACACCTAACGGCGAGCCGTAATGTCCTCATCTTCGGAAGGCTCCTCCGGTTTTTTATTTTTACGTTGTGCTGACCCTCATTCTTTAAATGACGCTATCCCGAGGAGGACACCTAAACACGAGCCGTAATGGCCTCATCTTCGGCATGCTCCTCCGATTTTTTTCCCTTTTTTTTGTTGTACATTGTGCTGACCCTCGTTCTTTAAATGACGCTATCCCGGGGAGGACACCTAAAGGCGATCCGTAATGGCCTCATGTTCGGCAGGCTCCTCCGGTTTTTTTTCCCGGTTTTTTTTTTTACGTTGTGCTTATCCTCGTTCTTAAATGACGCTATCCCGAGGAGGACACCTAAAGGCGAGCCGTAATTGCCTCATCTTTGGCAGGCTCCTCCGATTTTTTTTCCTTGTTTTTTTCACGTTGTGCTGACCCTCGTTCTTTAAATGAGGCTATCACGAGGAGGACACCTAAAGGCGAGCCGTAATGGCCTCATCTTCGGCAGGCTCCTCCGGTTTTTTTCTCCGGTTTTCTCCCCTTTTTTTTTTACGTTGTGCTTACCCTCGTTCTTTAAATGATGCTATCCCGAGGAGGACACCTAAAGGCAAGCCATAATGGCTTCATCTTCGGCAGGCTCCTCCGGTTTTTTTCCGGTTTTTTCTCGGTTTTTTTTTCAGTTTTTTTACGTTGTGCTGACACTCGTTCTTTCAATGACGCTATCCCGAGGAGGATACCTAAAGGCGCTAATGGCCTAATCTTCGGAGGCTCCTCCGATTTTTTTTCACCGATTTTTTTCCTGGTTTTTTTTTTTATGTTGTGATTATCCTCGTTCTTAAATGACTCTATCCCGAGGAGGACACCTAAAGGCGAGCCGTAATTGCCTCATCTTCGGCAGGCTCCTCCGATTTTTTTTCCTTGTACTTTTTTTTCACGTTGTGCTGACCCTCGTTCTTTAAATGACGCTATCACGAGAAGGACACCTAAAGGTGAGCCGTAATGGCCTCATCTTCGGCAGGCTCCTCCAGTTTTTTTCTCCGGTTTTTTCCCCCTTTTTTTTACGTTGTGCTTACCCTCGTTCTTTAAATGATGCTATAAAAGAGGAGGACACCTAAAGGCAAGCCATAATGGCTTCATCTTCGGCAGGCTCCTCCGATTTTGTTCTCCAGTTTTTTTTCGGTTTTTTTTCTTTTTTTTACGTTGTGCTTACTCTCCTTCTTTAAATCACGCTATCCCGAGGAGGACACCTAAATGCGAGCCGTAATGGCCTCATCTTCGGCAGGCTCCTCCAGTTTTTTTTTCCGGTTTTTTTCCCTTTTTTTTTCATTTTTTTTACGTTGTGCTGACCCTCGTTTTTTAAATAACGCTATCCCCAAGAGGACACTTAAGGCCGAGCCGTAATGGCCTCATCTTCGGGAGACTCCTCCGGTTTTTTTCTCTGGTTTTTTTCCCGTTTTTTTACGTTGTGCTTATCCTCGTTCTTTAAATGATGCTATCCCGAGGAGGACTCCTAAAGGCGAGCCGTAATGGCCTCATCTTCAGCAGGCTCCTCCGATTTTTTTTTTACGTTGTGCTGACCCTCATTCTTTAAATGACGCTATCCCGAGGAGGACACCTAAACACGAGCCGTAATGGCCTCATCTTCGGCAGGCTCCTCCGGTTTATTTTTCCCCTTTTTTTGTTGTACATTTTGCTGACCCTCGTTCTTTAAATGACGGTATCCCGAGGAGGACACCTAACGGCGAGCCGCAATGTCCTCATCTTCGGAAGGCTCCTCCGGTTTTTTTTTTACGTTGGGCTGACCCTCATTCTTTAAATGACGCTATCCCAAGGAGGACACCTAAACACGAGCCGTAATGGCCTCATCTTCGGCAGGCTCCTCCGATTTTTTTCCCTTTTTTTTGTTGTACATTGTGCTGACCCTCGTTCTTTAAATGACGCTATCCCGGGGAGGACACCTAAAGGCGATCCGTAACGGCCTCATCTTCGGCAGGCTCCTCCGGTTTTTTTTTCCCGGTTTTTTTTTACGTTGTGCTTATCCTCGTTCTTAAATGACGTTATCCCGAGGAGGACACCTAAAGGCGAGCCGTAATTGCCTCATCTTCGGCAGGCTCCTCCGATTTTTTTTCCTTGTTTTTTTTTCACGTTGTGCTGACCCTGGTTCTTTAAATGACGCTATCACGAGGAGGACACATAAAGGCGAGCCGTAATGGCCTCATCTTCGGCAGGCTCTTCCGGTTTTTTTTCCCGGTTTTTTTTTACGTTGTGCTTATCTTCGTTCTTAAATGACGTTATCCCGAGCAGGACACCTAAAGGCGAGCCGTAATTGCCTCATCTTCGGCAGGCTCCTCCGGTTTTTTTGTTTCGGTTTTTTTCCCACTTTTTTTTTACGTTGTGCTGACCCTTGTTCTTTAAATGACGCTATGCCAAGGAGAACACCAAAAGGCAAGCTGTAATGGCCTCTGTTTTTTTTCCAGTTTTTTCCCGATTTTTTTTCTTTCTTTGTGCTGACCCTCGTTCTTTAAATGACACTATCCCGAGGAGGACACCTAAAAGCGAGCCGTAATGGCCTCATCTTCGGCAGGCTCCTCCGTTTTTTTTTCCCGGCTTTTTTTTACGTTGTGCCGACCCTCGTTCTTTAAATGACGCTATCCCGAGGAGGAAACCTAAAGGCGAGCCGTAATGGCCTCATCTTTAGCAGGCTCCTCCGATTTTTTTTTACGTTGTGCAGACCCTCATTCCTTAAATGACGCTATCCTGAGGAGGACACCTAAACATGAGCCGTAATGGCCTCATCTTAGGCAGGCTCCTCGGGTTTTTTTCCCTTTTTTTTGTTGTACATTGTGCTGACCCTCGATCATTAAATGACGCTATCCCGAGGAGGACACCTAAAGGCAAGCCGTAACGGCCTCATCTTTGGCAGGCTCCTCCGGGTTTTTTTTTTTTTTACGTTTTGCTGACCCTCATTCTTTAAATGACGCTATCCTGAGGAGGACACCTAAACACGAGCCGTAATGGCCTCATCTTCGGCAGGCTCCTCCGTTTTTTTTTCCTTATTTTTGTTGTACATTGTGCTGACCCTCGTTCTTTAAATGACGCTATCCCGAGGAGGACGCCTAAAGGCGAGCCGTAACGGCCTCATCTTCGGCAGGCTCCTCCGGTTTTTTTTCCCGATTTTTTTTACGTTGTGCTTGTCTTCGTTCTTAAATGACGTTATCCCGAGCAGGACACCTAAAGGCGAGCCGTAATTGCCTCATCTTCGGCAGGCTCCTCCGGTTTTTTTGTTTCGGTTTTTTTCCCACTTTTTTTTTACGTTGTGCTGACCCTTGTTCCTTAAATGACGCTATGCCAAGGAGAACACCAAAAGGCAAGCTGTAATGGCCTCTGTTTTTTTTTTCCAGTTTTTTCCCGATTTTTTTTCTTTCTTTGTACTGACCCTCGTTCTTTAAATGACACTATCCCGAGGAGGACACCTAAAAGCGAGCCGTAATGGCCTCATCTTCGGCAGGCTCCTCCGTTTTTTTTTCCCGGCTTTTTTTTACGTTGTGCCGACCCTCGTTCTTTAAATGACGCTATCCCGAGGAGGACACCTAAAGGCGAGCCGTAATGGCCTCATCTTCAGCAGGCTCCTCCGATTTTTTTTTACGTTGTGCAGACCCTCATTCCTTAAATGACGCTATCCTGAGGAGGACACCTAAACATGAGCCGTAATGGCCTCATCTTCGGCAGGCTCCTCGTGTTTTTTTCCCTTTTTTTTTGTTGTACATTGTGCTAACCCTCGATCATTAAATGACGCTATCCCGAGGAGGACACCTAAAGGCAAGCCGTAACGGCCTCATCTTCGGCAGGCTCCTCCGGGTTTATTTTTTTACGTTTTGCTGACCCTCATTCTTTAAATGACGCTATCCTGAGGAGGACACCTAAACACGAGCCGTAATGGCCTCATCTTCGGCAGGCTCCTCCGTTTTTTTTCCTTATTTTTGTTGTACATTGTGCTGACCCTCGTTCTTTAAATGACGCTATCCCGAGGAGGACGCCTAAAGGCCAGCCGTAACGGCCTCATCTTCGGCAGGCTCCTCCATTTTTTTTTTCCTTTTTTTTTGTTGTACATTGTGCTGACCCTCGTTCTTTAAATGACGCTATCCCGAGGAGGACGCCTAAAGGCGAGCCATAATGGCCTCAACTTCGGCAGGCTCCTCCGATTTTTTTCCTTTTTTTTTTTTTTACGTTGTGCTGACCCTCATTATTTAAATGACGCTATCCCGAGGAGGACACCTAAAGGCGAGCCATAATTGACTCATTTTTGGCAGGCTCCTATGATTTTTTTTTACATTGTGCTGACCCTTGTTCTTTAAATGACGCTATCACGAGTAGGACACCCAAAGGCGAGCCGTAATGGCCTCATCTTCGGCAGGCTCCTTCGGTTTTTTTCCTGGTTTTTTTTTTACGTTGTGCTTACCCTCGTTCTTTAAATGACGCTATCACGAGGAAAACACCTAAAGGCGAGCCGTAGTTGGCTCATCTTCGGCAGGCTCCTCCGGTTTTTTTTCCAGGTTTTTTTTTACGTTGTCCTCACCCTCGTTCTTTAAATGATGCTATCTCGAGTAGGACACCTAAAGGTGAGCCGTAACGGACTCATTTTCAGCAGGCTCCTCCGGTTTTTTTTTCCAGTTATTTTATTTTTTTTACGTTGTGCTGACCTTCGTTCTTTAAATGACACTATCACGAGGAGGACACCTAAAGGCGAGCCTTAATGGGCTCATCTTCGGCAGGCTCCTCCAGTTTTGTTCTCCAGTTTTTTTCCGGTTTTTTTCTTTTTTTTTACGTTGTGCTTACTCTCGTTCTTTAAATCACGCTATCCCGAGGAGGACACCTAAATGCGAGCCGTAATGGTCTCATCTTGGGCAGGCTCCTCCAGTTTTTTTTTTCCGGTTTTTTTCCCTTTTTTTTCATTTTTTTTACGTTGTGGTGACCCTCGTTCTTTAAATGACGCTATCCCGAGGAGAACACCTAAACACGAGCCGTAATGGCCTCATCTTCGGCAGGCTCCTCCGGTTTATTTTTCCCCTTTTTTTGTTGTACATTGTGCTGACCCTCGTTCTTTAAATGACGGTATCCCGAGGAGGACACCTAACGGCGAGCCGTAATGTCCTCATCTTCGGAAGGCTCCTCCGGTTTTTTTTTTTTACGTTGTGCTGACCCTCATTCTTTAAATGATGCTATCCCGAGGAGGACACCTAAATACGAGCCGTAAGGGCCTCATCTTCGGCAGGCTCCTCCTATTTTTTTCCCTTTTTTTTGTTGTACATTGTGCTGACCCTCGTTCTTTAAATGACGCTATCCCGGGGAGGACACCTAAAGGCGATCCGTAATGGCCTCATCTTCGGCAGGCTCCTCCGGTTTTTTTTCTCGGTTTTTTTTTACGTTGTGCTTATCCTCGTTCTTAAATGACGCTATCCCGAGGAGGACACCTAAAGGCGAGCCGTAATTGCCTCATCTTTGGCAGGCTCCTCCGATTTTTTTTCCTTATTTTTTTTTTCACGTTGTGCTGACCCTCGTTCTTTAAATGAGGCTATCACGAGGAGGACACCTAAAGGCGAGCCGTAATGGCCTCATCTTCGGCAGGCTCCTCCGGTTTTTTTCTCCGGTTTTTTCCCCTTTTTTTTTTACGTTGTGCTTACCTTCGTTCTTTAAATGATGCTATCCCAAGGAGGACACCTAAAGGCAAGCCATAATGGCTTTATCTTCGGCAGGCTCCTCCGGTTTTTTTTCCGGTTTTTTATCGGTTTTTTTTTTCATTTTTTTTACGTTGTGCTGACACTCGTTCTTTCAATGACGCTATCCCGAGGAGGACACCTAAAGGCGAGCCATAATGCACTCATTTTCGGCAGGCTCCTCCGGTTTTTTTTTAACATTGTGCTGACCCTCGTTCTTTAAATGACGATATCCCGAGGAGGATACCTAAAGGCGCTAATGGCCTAATCTTCGGGAGGCTCCTCCGGTTTTTTTCACCGATTTTTTTCCTGGTTTTTTTTTTACGTTGTGATTATCCTCGTTCTTAAATGACTCTATCCCGAGGAGGACACCTAAAGGCGAGCCGTAATTGCCTCATCTTCGGCAGGCTGCTCCGATTTTTTTTCCTTGTATTTTTTTTTCACGTTGTGCTGACCCTCGTTCTTTAAATGACGCTATCATGAGGAGGACACCTAAAGGTGAGCCGTAATGGCCTCATCTTCGGCAGGCTCCTCCAGTTTTTTTCTCCGGTTTTTTCCCCCTTTTTTTTTTACGTTGTGCTTACCCTCGTTCTTTAAATGATGCTATCCCGAGGAGGACACCTAAAGGCAAGCCATAATGGCTTCATCTTCGGCAGGCTCCTCCGGTTTTGTTCTCCAGCTTTTTTTCGGTTTTTTTTCTTTTTTTTTACGTTGTGCTTACTCTCGTTCTTTAAATCAAGCTATCCCGAGGAGGACACCTAAATGCGAGCCGTAATGGCCTCATCTTCGGCAGGCTCCTCCAGTTTTTTTTTCCGGGTTTTTTCCTTTTTTTTCATTTTTTTTACGTTGTGCTGACCCTCGTTTTTTAAATAACGCTATCCCCAAGAGGACACTTAAGGGCGAGCCGTAATGGCCTCATCTTCGGGAGACTCCTCCGGTTTTTTTCACTGGTTTTTTTCCCGTTTTTTTACGTTGTGCTTATCCTCGTTCTTTAAATGATGCTATCCCGAGGAGGACACCTAAAGGCGAGCCGTAATGGCCTCATCTTCAGCAGGCTCCTCCGATTTTTTTTTTACGTTGTGCTGACCCTCATTCTTTAAATGACGCTATCCCGAGGAGGACACCTAAACACGAGCCGTAATGGCCTCATCTTCGGCAGGCTCCTCCGGTTTATTTTTCCCCTTTTTTTGTTGTACATTGTGCTGACCCTCGTTCTTAAATGACGGTATCCCGAGGAGGACACCTAACGGCGAGCCGTAATGTCCTCATCTTCGGAAGGCTCCTCCGATTTTTTTTTTACGTTGTGCTGACCCTCATTCTTTAAATGACGCTATCCCGAGGAGGACACCTAAACACGAGCCGTAATGGCCTCATCTTCGGCATGCTCCTCCGATTTTTTTCCCTTTTTTTTGTTGTACATTGTGCTGACCCTCGTTCTTTAAATGACGCTATCCCGGGGAGGACACCTAAAGGCGATCCGTAATGGCCTCATCTTCGGCAGGCTCCTCCGGTTTTTTTTTCCCGGTTTTTTTTTACGTTGTGCTTATCCTCGTTCTTAAATGACGCTATCCAGAGGAGGACACCTAAAGGCGAGCCGTAATTGCCTCATCTTCGGCAGGCTCCTCCGATTTTTTTCCTTGTTTTTTTTTCACGTTGTGCTGACCCTGGTTCTTTAAATGACGCTATCACGAGGAGGACACATAAAGGCGAGCCGTAATGGCCTCATATTCGGCAGGCTCCTCCGGTTTTTTTCTCCGGTTTTTTCCCCTTTTTTTTTACGTTGTGCTTACCCTCGTTCTTTAAATGATGCTATCCCGAGGAGGACACCTAAAGGGAAGCCATAATGGCTTCATCTTCGGCAGGCTCCTCCGGTTTTTTTTCCGGTTTTTTCTCGGTTTTTTTTTTCATTTTTTTTACGTTGTGCTGACACTCGTTCTTTCAATGACGCTATCCCGAGGAGGACACCTAAAGGCGAGCCATAATGGACTCATTTTCGGCAGGCTCCTCTGGTTTTTTTTTAACGTTGTGCTGACCCTCGTTCTTTAAATGACGATATCCCGAGGAGGATACCTAAAGGCGAGCCATAATGGCCTAATCTATGGGAGGCTCCTCCGGTTTTTTTTCTCCGATTTTTTTCCCAGTTTTTTTTTTTACGTTGTGATTATCCTCGTTCTTAAATGACTCTATCCCGAGGAGGACACCTAAAGGCGAGCCGTAATTCCCTCATCTTCGTCAGGCTCCTCCGATTTTTTTCCTTGTTTTTTTTTTCACGTTGTGCTGACCCTCGTTCTTTAAATGACGCTATCACGAGGAGGACACCTAAAGGCGAGCCGTAATGGCCTCATCTTCGGCAGGCTCCTCCGGTTTTTTTCTCCGGTTTTTTTCCCCCTTTTTTTTTTACGTTGTGCTTACCCTCGTTCTTTAAATGATGCTATCCCGAGGAAAAATAAATTTCCCCCAAAACATACAAATCTAACCGGCAAGTGTACCAGGTCGTATCAAGTAATAAAAACTCACGGGAGTGAGGTCGATCCCACAGGGATTGAAGGATTGAGCAATTTTAGCTTACTGGTTAATTTAGTCAAGCGAATCAAGATTTGGTTGAGTGTTTTGTGATTTGCAGAAATTAAATTGCATGGAAGTAAAGAGAACAGGGAATTAAAGTGCTGAATCTTAAAGAACAAGAAATTAAATAGCAGAAACTTAGAATGCAAGAAATGTAAATAGCTGGAATTGTAAAGGGAATTGGGGATTGGATTTGCAGAATTTAAACAAGGAAAAGTAAATTGCATCAAGCAGAGAAGTAGAAGAAGGTTTGGGTTAGATTGGATCTTGAAGTAGAAAAGTAAATGAACATGAAAACAGTAAACAGAAAATGTAAAATTGGGAAATTAGATCTCAGGACCCAGAGACTAGAAAACCAAGTCTAGATCTCAATGCCTTCCTAGATCCAACAAGAAATTGAAATTGAAATTCAAAGAAAGTGGATGAAGAGCAATTAACAGAAATTGGAATTCAATCAAGCAGTAAATAAAGCAGTCAGATCCAAGGTTGAGATTGAAACAGAATTTCTTCAATTCTCCAACCCAGAAATCCAAGACAATTGTAATTGAAATTGAAAGAAATAAAACTGAGAGGAAGAGAAGTGTATTCTCCTTCCCCAAGACAAAGAAATTAAAGATCACTCAATATCAAAAGCTCTCCGAAAACTATTATGAAAATTCCAAAAGAAAGCTCTCCGAAGAACTTGAATTCTATCCTATTTATACACTTTCTTCCAATGATCTTCAAGCCTTGAGTTGGGCCTTTGCTCTTGGTGGAATTGGGTTGAAAGAGGCCTTGGTTGATTGCTCTTGGAGTTTGAAGAGGAACCAAAACGAACCAATTGAACCGGGTTTGAGTTTAGCAAAAGTTGGACCAAAAGTTTGAGCAAAAGTTAGGAGGCTAACTTTTGCCCAAACTTTTCATATCAACAGCTATATTCATCTGATACCAACGTTGGTGCCAAAGTTAGGGGTCTAACTTTGGCCCTAACGTTGGCCTTACCTTGTGCACTTGTGGCGCCAACGTTAGCCACCAAGTTAGGGGCTAACGTTGGCGCAAACTTTTGCTCCTCCCCTTGTGATTTTCATGTGCCAACGTTAGCCACCAAGTTAGGGGGCTAACGTTGGCGCAAACTTTTGGTGCCCAGGGAGGTTTTCTTCATGCCAACGTTAGCCTCAAAGTTAGGGGCTAACGTTGGCGCAAACTTTTGGTGCCCAGGGGTGATTTTCATGTGCCAACGTTAGCCTCAAAGTTAGGGGCTAACGTTGGCGCAAACTTTTGGTACCCAGGGAGTGATTTTCAAGTTCCAACGTTAGCCCAAAAGTTAGGGGCTAACGTTGGGGCTAACTTTTCACCCAAAATTTTGTGCAAAAGTTTGAGGCTAACTTTAGGTCCAGCTTTTTGCTTCCTGGTTCAATTTCACTTATTCCATTGTCTTCTCTTTACTCCTAGCTATTCCTTCTTGCTTCAACCTTTCTCCAAGCTTTCTTCACCTATCATTAATCAACCAAACACATCAAAGCTATGCTTAAAATCATGAGATATTCATTCTTTCATAATATGTGACAATTATAGTATAAAACCTCATGAAATAGCATGAATTCATACATGCTTGATTCAATCAAAGGAAACATGAAAATCTACCTAATTGGCTTGCTTGTAGCTCAAGAAAGTGCATAATTCTAATGAAAACAAAAGAAAAAGACTAGTTAAAATAGGCTAAGATGACTTGTCATCAGGAGGACACCTAAAGGCAACCCATAATGGCTTCATCTTCGGCAGGTTCCTCCGGTTTTTTTTCCGGTTTTTTCTCGATTTTTTTTTCATTTTTTTTACGTTGTGCTGACACTCGTTCTTTAAATGATGCTATCCCGATGAGGACACCTAAAGGCGAGCCATAATGGACTCATTTTTGGCAGGCTCCTCCATTTTTTTTTTTACGTTGTGCTGACCCTCGTTCTTTAAATGACGATATCCCGAGGAGGATACCTAAAGGCGAGCCGTAATGGCCTAATCTTCGAGAGGCTCCTCCGGTTTTTTTTCTCCGATTTTTTTCCCGGTTTTTTTTTACGTTGTGCTTATCCTCGTTCTTAAATGACGCTATCCCGAGGAGGACACCTAAAGGCGAGCCGTAATTGCCTCATCTTCGGCAGGCTCATCCGATTTTTTTTCTTTGTTTTTTTTTTCACGTTGTGCTAACCCTCGTTCTTTAAATGACGCTATCACGAGGAGGACACCTAAAGGCGAGCCGTAATGGCCTCATCTTCGGCAGACTCCTCCGTTTTTTTTTCTCTGGTTTTTTTCCCCCTTTTTTTTTTACGTTGTGCTTACCCTCGTTCTTTAAATGATGCTATCCCGAGGAGGATACCTAAAGGCAAGCCATAATGGCTTCATCTTCGGCAGGCTCCTCCGGTTTTTTTTCCGGTTTTTTCTCAGTTTTTTTTTCATTTTTTTTGCGTTGTGCTGACACTCGTTCTTTAAATGACGCTATCCCGAGGAGGACACCTAAAGGCGAGCCGTAATGGCCTCATCTTCGGGAGGCTCCTCCGGTTTTTTTTTTTATTTTTTTTCCCGGTTTTTTTTTACGTTGTGCTGACCCTTGTTCTTTAAATGACACTATGCCAAGGAGAACACCTAAAGGCAAGCCGTAATGGCCTCGTCTTCGGCAGGCTCCTCTGGTTTTTTTTTTTTCCAGTTTTTTCCCGATTTTTTTTCTTTCATTGTGCTGACCCTCGTTCTTTAAATGACACTATCCCGAGGAGGACACCTAAAAGCGAGCCGTAATGGCCTCATCTTCGGCAAGCTCCTCCGTTTTTTTTTCCCGGTTTTTTTTTTACGTTGTGCCGACCCTCGTTGTTTAAATGACGCTATCCCGAGGAGGACACCTAAAGGCGAGCCGTAATGGCCTCATCTTCAGTAGGCTCCTCCGATTTTTTTTTACGTTGTGCTGACCCTCATTCCTTAAATGACGCTGTTCTGAGGAGGACACCTAAACACGAGCCGTAATGGCCTCATCTTCGGCAGGCTCCTCCGATTTTTTTTCCCTTTTTTTTGTTGTACATTGTGCTGAACCTAGATCATTAAATGACGCTATCCCGAGGAGGACACCTAAAGGCAAGCCGTAATGGCCTCATCTTCAACAGGCTCCTCCGGGTTTTTTTTTACGTTGTGCTGATCCTCATTCTTTAAATGACGCTATCCTGAGGAGGACACCTAAACACGAGCCGTAATGGCCTCATCTTCGGCAGGCTCCTCCGTTTTTTTTTCCTTTTTTTTTTGTTGTACATTGTGCTAACCCTCATTCTTTAAATGACGCTATCCTGAGGAGGACGCCTAAAGGCGAGCCGTAATGGCCTCATGTTCGGCAGGCTCCTCCGCTTTTTTTTTTCCTTTTTTTTGTTGTACATTGTGCTGACCCTCGCTCTTTAAATGACGCTATCCCGAGGAGGACACCTAAAGGCGAGCCATAATGGCCTCATCTTCGGCAGGCTCTTCCGGTTTTTTTTTCTGGTTTGTTTTTTTTTTTACGTTGTGCTGACTCTCGTTATTTAAATGACGCCATCCCGAGGAGGACACCTAAAGGCGACCCGTAATTGCCTCATCTTCGGCAGGCTCCTCCGATTTTTTTCCTGGTTTTTTTTTTTACGTTGTGCTGACCCTCGTTATTTAAATGACGCTATCCCGAGGAGGACACCTAAACGCGAGCCATAATTGACTCATTTTTGGAAGGCTCCTCTGATTTTTTTTTACATTGTGCTGACCCTCGTTCTTTAAATGACGCTATCACGAGGAGGACACCTAAAGGCGAGCTGTAATTGCCTCATCTTCGGCAGGCTCCTCCGATTTTTTTTCCTTGTTTTTTTTTTCACGTTGTGCTGACCCTCGTTCTTTAAATGACGCTATCACGAGGAGGACACCTAAAGGCGAGCCTTAATGGCCTCATCTTCGGCAGGCTCCTCCATTTTTTTTCTCTGGTTTTTTCCCCCTTTTTTTTTTACGTTGTGCTTACCCTCGTTCTTTAAATGATGCTATCCCGAGGAGGATACCTAAAGGCAAGCCATAATGGCTTCATCTTCGGCAGGCTCCTCCGGTTTTTTTTCCGATTTTTTCTCAGTTGTTTTTTCATTTTTTTTGCATTGTGCTGACACTCGTTCTTTAAATGACGCTATCCCGAGGAGGACACCTAAAGGCGAGCCGTAATGGCCTCATCTTCGGGAGGCTCCTGCGGTTTTTTTTTTCATTTTTTTTCCCGGTTTTTTTTTACGTTGTGCTGACCCTTTTTCCCGCCTTTTTTTTCCTTTTTTTTGTTGTACATTGTGCTGACCCTCGTTCTTTAAATGACGCTATCCCGAGGAGGACACCTAAAGGCGAGCCGTAATGGCCTCATCTTCGGCAGGCTCCTCCGGTTTTTTTTCCTGGTTTGTTTTTTTTTTTTTTACATTGTGCTGACTCTCGTTATTTAAATGACGCCATCCCGAGGAGGACACCTAAAGGCGACCCGTAATTGCCTCATCTTCGGCAGGCTCCTCCGATTTTTTTCCTGGTTTTTTTTTTACGTTGTGCTGACACTCATTATTTAAATGACGCTATCCCGAGGAGGACACCTAAAGGCGAGCCATAATTGACTCATTTTTGGCAGGCTCCTCTGATTTTTTTTTACATTGTGCTGACCCTCGTTCTTTAAATGACGCTATCACGAGGAAGACACCTAAAGGCGAGCCGTAGTTGGCTCATCTTCGGCAGACTCCTCCGATTTTTTTTCCTGGTTTTTTTTTACGTTGTGCTTACCCTCGTTCTTTAAATGATGCTATCTCGAGTAGGACACCTAAAGGCGAGCCGTAACAAACTCATTTTCAGCAGGCTCCTCCGGTTTTTTTTCCAGTTATTTTGTTTTTTTTTACGTAGTTCTGACCCTCGTTCTTTAAATGACACTATCACGAGGAGGACACCTAAATGCGAGCCGTAATGGCTTCATCTTCGGCAGGCTCCGCCTGTTTTTTTTTTCCGGTTTTTTTCCCCTTTTTTTTTCATTTTTTTTACGTTGTGCTGACCCTCGTTCTTTAAATGACGCTATCCCGAGGAGGACACCTAAAGGCGAGCCGTAATGGCCTCATCTTCGGCAGGCTCCTCCGGTTTTTTTTCTGGTTTGTTTTTTTTTTTACGTTGTGCTGACTCTCGTTATTTAAATGACGCCATCCCGAGGAGGACACCTAAAGGCGACCCGTAATTGCCTCATCTTCGGCAGGCTCCTCCGATTTTTTTCCTGGTTTTTTTTTACGTTGTGCTGACACTCGTTATTTAAATGACGCTATCCCGAGGAGGACACCTAAAGGCGAGCCATAATTGACTCATTTTTGGCAGGCTCCTCTGATTTTTTTTTACATTGTGCTGACCCTCGTTATTTAAATGACGCTATCACGAGGAAGACACCTAAAGGCGAGCCGTAGTTGGCTCATCTTCGGCAGACTCCTCCGGTTTTTTTTCCTGGTTTTTTTTTACGTTGTGCTTACCCTCGTTCTTTAAATGATGCTATCTCGAGTAGGACACCTAAAGGCGAGCCGTAACAGACTCATTTTCAGCAGGCTCCTCCGGTTTTTTTTTCCAGTTATTTTGTTTTTTTTTACGTAGTTCTGACCCTCGTTCTTTAAATGACACTATCACGAGGAGGACACCTAAATGCTAGCCGTAATGGCTTCATCTTCGGCAGGCTCCTCCTGTTTTTTTTTTTTCGGTTTTTTTCCCCTTTTTTTTTCATTTTTTTTTACGTTGTGCTGACCCTCGTTCTTTAAATGACGCTATCCCGAGGAGGACACCTAAAGGCGAGCCGTAATGGCCTCATCCTCGGGAGGCTCCTCCGGTTTATTTTCCTCTTTTTTTTACGTTGTGCTTATCCTCGTTCTTTAATTGACGCTATCCCGAGGAAGACACCTAAAGGCGAGCCGTAATTGCCTCATCTTCGGCAGGCTCCTCCGATTTTTTTTCCTGGTTTTTTTTTTACGTTGTGCTGACCCTCGTTATTTAAATGACGCTATCCCGAGGAGGATACCTATAGGCGAGCCGAAATGGACTCTTTTTCGGCAGGCTCCTCCGGTTTTTTTTTTCGGTTTTTTTTCACGTTGTGCTGACCCTCGTTCTTTAAATGACGCTATCCCAAGGAGAACACCTAAAGGAAAGCCGTAATGGCCTCATCTTCGGCAGGCTCCTCTGGTTTTTTTTTCCGGTTTTTTTCCCATAATTTTTTTCTTTCGTTGTGCTGAACCTCGTTCTTTAAATGACGCTATCCTGAGGAAGACACCTAAAGGCGAGCCGTAATGGCCTCATCTTCAGAAGTCTCCTCCAGTTTCTCTCTTTTTTTTTTTACGTTGTGCTTACCCTCGTTATTTAAATGACATTATCCCGAGGAGGACACCTAACGGCGAGCCGTAATGTCCTCATCTTCAGCAGACTCCTCTGGTTTTTTTTTTTTTTTACGTTGTGCTGACCCTCATTCTTTAAATGACGCTATTCCGAGGAGGACACCTAAACACGAGCCGTAATGGCCTCATCTTCGACAGGCTTTTTTCTCAGTTTTTTTCCAGGTTTTTTTTATTACGTTGTGCTGACCCTTGTTCTTTAAATGACGTTATCCCGAAGAGGACACCTAAAGGTGAGCCGTAATTGCCTCATCTTCGGCAGGCTGCTCCAATTTTTTTTCCTCGTTTTTTTTTTACGTTGTGCTGACCCTCGTTATTTAAATGACGCTATCCCGAGGAGGACACCTAAAGGCGAGCCATAATGGACTCATTGTCGGCAGGCTCCTCCGGTTTTTTTTTTTTTTACGTTGTGCTAACCCTGGTTCTTTAAATGACGCTATCCTGAGGAGGACACGTAAAGGCGAACCGTAATGGCCTCATCTTCGGCAGTCTCCTCCGATTTTTTTTCCTGGTTTTTTTTTTTTACGTTGTGCTGACCCTCGTTATTTAAATGACGTTATCCCGAGGAGGACACCTAAAGGCGAGCCATAATTGCCTCATCTTCGGCAGGCTCCCCCGATTTTTTTCCTGGTTTTTTTTTATGTTGTGCTGACCCTCGTTATTTAAAGACGCTATCACGAGGAGGACAACTAAAGGCGAGCCATAATGGACTCATTTTCGGCAGGCACCTTCGGTTTTTTTTTTTTTTTTACGTTGTGCTGACCCTCGTTCTTTAAATGAAGCTATCTCGAGTAGGACACCTAAAGGCGAGCCATAATGGAATCATTTTCGGCAGGTTCCTCCGGTTTTTTTTTTTTTTACGTTATGCTGACCCTCGTTATTTAAATGACGCTATCCCGAGGAGGACACCTAAAGGCGAGCCGTAATGGCCTCATCTTCGGCAGGCTCCTCCAGTTTTTTTTTCCAATTTTTTTCCCCATTTTTTTTTTCATTTTTTTTTCGTTGTGCTGACCCTCGTTCTTTAGATGACGCTATCCCGAGGAGGACACCTAAAGGCGAGCCGTAATGGACTCATCCTCGGGAGGCTTCTCCGGTTTTTTTTCTCTGGTTTTTTTTCCCGTTTTTTTTTACGTTGTGCTTATCCTCGTTCTTTAAATGACGCTATCCCGAGGAGGACACCTAATGGCGAGCCGTAATTGCCTCATCTTCGGTAGGCTCCTCCGATTTTTTTCCTGGTTTTTTTTTTACGTTGTGCTTACCCTCGTTATTTAAATGACATTATCCCGAGGAGGACACCTAACGGCGAGCCGTAATGTCCTCATCTTCAGCAGACTCCTCTGGTTTTCTTTTTTTTTACGTTGTGCTGACCCTCATTCTTTAAATGACGCTATTCCGAGGAGGACACCTAAACACGAGCCGTAATGGCCTCATCTTCGACAGGCTCCTCCGGTTTTTTTCCCTTTTTTTTGTTGTATATTGTGCTGACCCTCGTTCTTTAAATGACGCTATCCCGAGGAGGACACCTAAAGGCAAGCCGTAATGGTCTCATCTTCGGCAGGCCCCTCCGGGATTTTTTCTCAGTTTTTTTCCAGGTTTTTTTTTATTACGTTGTGCTGACCCTTGTTCTTTAAATGACGTTATCCCGAAGAGGACACCTAAAGGTGAGCCGTAATTGCCTCATCTTCGGCAGGCTGCTCCAATTTTTTTTCCTGGTTTTTTTTTTTTACGTTGTGCTGACCCTCGTTATTTAAATGACGCTATCCCGAGGAGGACACCTAAAGGCGAGCCATAATGGACTCATTTTCGGCAGGCTCCTCCGGTTTTTTTTTTTTTTTACGTTGTGCTGACCCTCGTTCTTTAAATGACGCTATCCCAAGGAGGACACCTAAAGGCGAGCCGTAACGGCCTCATCTTCGGTAGGCTCCTGCGGTTTTTTTCTTGGTTTTTTTTTTTTTACGTTGTGCTTACCCTCGTTCTTTAAATGACGCTATCACGAGGAGGACACCTAAAGGCGAGCCGTAATGAACTCATTTTCAACAGGCTCCTCCGGTTTTTTTCCAGTTTTTTTGTTTTTTTTACCATGTGCTGACCCTCGTTCTTTAAATGACGCTATCACGAGGAGGACACCTAAACGCGAGCCGTAATGGGCTCATCTTCGGCAGGCTCCTACGGTTTTCTTACGTTGTGCTTACCCTCGTTCTTTAAATGACGCTATCCCGAGGAGGACACCTAAAGGCGAGCCGTAATGGCCTCATCCTTGGGAGGCTCCGCCGGTTTTTTTTTTCTGTTTTTTTTCCTGTTTTTTTTTACGTTGTGCTTATCCTCGTTCTTTAAATGACGCTATCCCAAGGAGGACACCTAATGGCGAGCCGTAATTGCTTCATCTTCGGCAGGCTCCTCTGATTTTTTTCCTGGTTTTTTTTTTTACGTTGTGCTTACCAGCGTTATTTAATTGACGTTATCCCGAGGAGGACACCTAACGGCGAGCCGTAATGTCCTTATCTTCAGCAGGCTCCTCTGGTTTTTTTTTTTTTTAACGTTGTGCTGACCCTCATTCTTTAAATGACGCTATTCCGAGGAGGACACCTAAACACGAGCCGTAATGGCCTCATCTTCGGCAGGCTCCTCCGGTTTTTTTCCCTTTTTTTTTGTTGTATATTGTGCTGACCCTCGTTCTTTAAATGACGCGATCCCGAGGAGGACACCTAAAGGCGAGCCGTAATGGCCTCATCTTCGGCAGGCTCCTCCAGGCTTTTTTTATTACGTTGTGCTGACCCTTGTTCTTTAAATGACGTTATCCCGAAGAGGACACCTAAAGGTGAGCCGTAATTGCCTCATCTTCGGCAGGTTGCTCCAATTTTTTTTCCTCGTTTTTTTTTTTACGTTGTGCTGACCCTCGTTATTTAAATGACGCTATCCCGAGGAGGACACCTAAAGGCGAGCCATAATGGACTCATTTTCGGCAGGCTCCTCCGGTTTTTTTTTTTTTTTTACGTTGTGCTAACCCTGGTTCTTTAAATGACGCTATCCTGAGGAGGACACGTAAAGGCGAGCCGTAATGGCCTCATCTTCGGTAGGCTCCTCCGATTTTTTTTCCTGGTTTTTTTTTTTTTTACGTTGTGCTGACCCTCGTTATTTAAATGACGTTATCCCGAGGAGGACACCTAAAGGCGAGCCGTAATTGCCTCATCTTCGGCAGGCTCCCCCGATTTTTTTCCTGGTTTTTTTTTTACGTTGTGCTGACCCTCGTTATTTAAATGACGCTATCACGAGGAGGACAACTAAAGGCGAGCCATAATGGACTCATTTTCGGCAGGCTCCTCCGGTTTTTTTTTTTTTACGTTGTGCTGACCCTCGTTCTTTAAATGAAGCTATCTCGAGTAGGACACCTAAAGGCGAGCCATAATGGAATCATTTTCGGCAGGTTCCTCCGGTTTTTTTTTTTTTTTACGTTATGCTGACCCTCGTTATTTAAATGACGCTATCCCGAGGAGGACACCTAAAGGCGAGCCGTAATTGCCTCATCTTCGGCAGGCTCCCCCGATTTTTTTCCTGGTTTTTTTTTTACGTTGTGCTGACCCTCGTTATTTAAATGACGCTATCACGAGGAGGACAACTAAAGGCGAGCCATAATGGACTCATTTTCGGCAGGCTCCTCCGGTTTTTTTTTTTTTACGTTGTGCTGACCCTCGTTCTTTAAATGAAGCTATCTCGAGTAGGACACCTAAAGGCGAGCCATAATGGAATCATTTTCGGCAGGTTCCTCCGGTTTTTTTTTTTTTTACGTTATGCTGACCCTCGTTATTTAAATGACGCTATCCCGAGGAGGACACCTAAAGGCGAGCCGTAATTGCCTCATCTTCGGCAGGCTCCCCCGATTTTTTTCCTGGTTTTTTTTTATTTACGTTGTGCTGACCCTCGTTATTTAAATGACGCTATCCCGAGGAGGACACCTAAAGGCGAGCCATAATGGACTCATTTTCGGCAGGCTCCTCCGATTTTTTTTTTTACGTTGTGCTGACCCTCGTTCTTTAAATGTCGCTATCCCAAGGAGGACACCTAAAGGCGAGCCGTAATGGCCTCATCTTCGGCAGGCTCCTCCAGTTTTTTTTTCCAATTTTTTTCCCCATTTTTTTTCATTTTTTTTTCGTTATGCTGACCCTCGTTCTTTAAATGACGCTATCCCGAGGAGGACACCTAAAGGCGAGCCGTAATGGACTCATCCTCGGGAGGCTCCTCCGGTTTTTTTTCTCTGGTTTTTTTTCCCTTTTTTTTTTACGTTGTGCTTATCCTCGTTCTTTAAATGACGCTATCCCGAGGAGGACACCTAATGGCGAGCCGTAATTGCCTCATCTTCGGCAGGCTCTTCCGATTTTTTTCCTGGTTTTTTTTTACGTTGTGCTTACCCTCGTTATTTAAATGACGTTATCCCGAGGAGGACACCTAACGGCGAGCCGTAATGTCCTCATCTTCAGCAGACTCCTCTGGTTTTTTTTTTTTTTTTACGTTGTGCTGACCGTCATTCTTTAAATGACGCTATCCCGAGGAGGACACCAAAAGGCAAGCCGTAATGGCCTCATCTTCGGCAGGCTCCTCCGGGCTTTTTTCTCAATTTTTTTCCAGGTTTTTTTTATTACGTTGTGCTGACCCTTGTTCTTTAAATGACGTTATCCCGAAGAGGACACCTAAAGGTGAGCCGTAATTGCCTCATCTTCGGCAGGCTGCTCCAATTTTTTTTCCAGGTTTTTTTTTTTACGTTATGCTAACCCTCGTTATTTAAATGACGCTATCCCGAGGAGGACACCTAAAGGCGAGCCGTAATTGCCTCATCTTCGGCAGGCTCCCCCGATTTTTTTCCTGGTTTTTTTTTATTTACGTTGTGCTGACCCTCGTTATTTAAATGACGCTATCCCGAGGAGGACACCTAAAGGCGAGCCATAATGGACTCATTTTCGGCAGGCTCCTCCGGTTTTTTTTTTTTTACGTTGTGCTAACTCTCGTTCTTTAAATGACGCTATCCTGAGGAGGACAACTAAAGGCGAGCGGTAATGGCCTCATCTTCCGCAGGCACCTCCGTTTTTTTTCCTGGTTTTTTTTTACGTTGTGCTGACCTTCGTTATTTAAATGACGCTATCCCGAGGAGGACACATAAAGGCGAGCCGTAATTGCCTCATCTTCGGCAGGCTTCTTCGATTTTTTTTCCTGGTTTTTTTTTTACGTTGTGCTGACACTCGTTTTTAAATGACGCTATCCCGAGGAGGACACCTAAAGGCGAGCCGCAATGGCTTCATCTTCAGCAGGCTCCTCCGATTTATTTTTCCCCTTTTTTTGTTGTACATTGTGCTGACCCTCGTTCTTTAAATGACGCTATCCCGAGGAGGACACCTAACGGCGAGCCGTAATGTCCTCATCTTCAGCAGGCTCCTCTGGTTTTTTTTTTTTTACGTTGTGCTGGCCCTCATTCTTTAAGTGACGCTATCCCGAGGAGGACACCTAAACACGAGCCGTAATGGCCTCATCTTCGGCAGGCTCGTCCGGTTTTTTTCCCTTTTTTTTGTTGTACATTGTGCTGACCCTCGTTCTTTAAATGACGCCATCCTGAGGAGGACACCTAAAGGCGATCCGTAATGGCCTCATCTTCGGCAGGCTCCTCCGGCTTTTTTCTCAGTTTTTTTCCAGGTTTTTTTTTATTACGTTGTGCTGACCCTTGTTCTTTAAATGACGCTATCTCGAAGAGGACACCTAAAGGCGAGCCGTAATTGCCTCATCTTCGGCAGGCTCCTCCGATTTTTTTTTTTACGTTGTGCTGACCCTCGTTATTTAAATGACGCTATCTCGAGGAGGACACCTAAAGGCGAGCCGTAATTGCCTCATCTTCGGCAGGCTCCCCCAATTTTTTTCCTGGTTTTTTTTTTTACGTTGTGCTGACCCTCGTTATTTAAATGACGCTATCCCGAGGAGGACACCTAAAGGCGAGCCATAATGGACTCATTTTCGGCAGGCTCCTCCGATTTTTTTTTTTTACGTTGTGCTGACCCTCGTTCTTTAAATGACGCTATCCCAAGGAGGACACCTAGAGGCGAGCCGTAAAGGCCTCATCTTCAGCAGGCTCCTCCGATTTATTTTTCCCCTCTTTTTGTTGTACATTGTGCTGACCCTCGTTCTTTAAATGACGCTATCCCGAGGAGGACACCTAACGGCGAGCCGTAATGTCCTCATCTTCAGCAGGCTCCTCTGGTTTTTTTTTTTTTTACGTTGTGCTTACCCTCATTCTTTAAGTGACGCTATCCCGAGGAGGACACCTAAACACGAGCCGTAATGGCCTCATCTTCGGCAGGCTCCTCCGGTTTTTTTCCCTTTTTTTTTGTTGTACATTGTGCTGACCCTCGTTCTTTAAATGACGCCATCCCGTGGAGGACACCTAAAGGCGAGCCGTAATGGCCTCATCTTCGGCAGGCTCCTCCGGGCTTTTTTCTGAGTTTTTTTCCACGTTTTTTTTATTACGTTGTGCTGACCCTTGTTCTTTAAATGACGCTATCTCGAAGAGGACACCTAAAGGTGAGCCGTAATTGCCTCATCTTCGGCAGGCTCCTCCAATTTTTTTCCTGGTTTTTTTTTTAAGTTGTGCTGACCCTCGTTATTTAAATGACGCAATCCCGAGGAGGACACGTAAAGGCGAGCCATAATGGACTCATTTTCGGAAGGCTCCTCCGGTTTTTTTTTTTACGTTGTGCCAACCCTCGTTCTTTAAATGACGCTATCCTGAGGAGGACACCTAAAGGCGAGCCGTAATGGCCTCATCTTCGGCAGGCTCCTCCGGTTTTTTTTCCTGGTTTTTTTTTTACGTTGTGCTGACCCTCGTTATTTAAATGACGCTATCCCGAGGAGGACACCTAAAGGCGAGCCGTAATTGCCTCATCTTCGGCAGGCTCCTCCGATTTTTTTTTTTACGTTGTGCTGACCCTCGTTATTTAAATGACGCTATCCCGAGGAGGACACCTAATAGCGAGCCGTAATTGCCTCATCTTCGGCAGGCTCCCCCGATTTTTTTCCTGGTTTTTTTTTTTTTTACGTTGTGCTGACCCTCGTTATTTTAATGACGCTATCCGAGGAGGACACCTAAAGGCGAGCCATAATGGACTCATTTTCGGCAGGCTCCTCCGATTTTTTTTTTTTTTACGTTGTGCTGACCCTCGTTCTTTAAATGACGCTATCCCAAGGAGGACACCTAGAGGCGAACCGTAATGGCCTCATCTTCGGAAGGCTCTTCCGGTTTTTTTCCTGGTTTTTTTTTTTTACGTTGTGGTTACCCTCGTTCTTTCAATGACGCTATCACGAGGAGGACTCCTAAAGGCGAGCCTTAATGGGCTCATCTTCGGCAGGCTCCTCCGTATTTTTTCCTGTTTTTTTTTTTTAAGTTGTGCTTACCCTCGTTCTTTAAATGAAGCTATCTCGAGTAGGACACCTGAAGGCGAGCCGTAATGGGCTCATCTTCGGCAGGCTCCTCCGGTTTTTTTCCGATTTTTTTTCTTTTTTTTTTTACGTTGTGCTTACCCTCGTTCTTTAAATCACGCTATCCCGAGGAGGACACCTAAATGCGAGCCATAATGGCCTCATCTTCGGCAGGCTCCTCCGATTTTTTTTTTTACGTTGTGCTGACCCTCGTTATTTAAATGACGCTATCCCGAGGAGGACACCTAATGGCGAGCCGTAATTGCCTCATCTTCGGTAGGCTCCCCCGATTTTTTTCCTGGTTTTTTTTTTTTTTACGTTGTGCTGACCCTCGTTATTTAAATGACGCTATCCCGAGGAGGACACCTAAAGGCGAGCCATAATGGACTCATTTTCGGCAGGCTCCTCCGATTTTTTTTTTTTTACGTTGTGCTGACCCTCGTTCTTTAAATGACGCTATCCCAAGGAGGACACCTAGAGGCGACCGTAATGGCCTCATCTTCGGAAGGCTCTTCCGGTTTTTTTCCTGGTTTTTTTTTTTACGTTGTGGTTACCCTCGTTCTTTCAATGACGCTATCACGAGGAGGACTCCTAAAGCGAGCCTTAATGGGCTCATCTTCGGCAGGCTCCTCCGTATTTTTTCCTGTTTTTTTTTTTTAAGTTGTGCTTACCCTCGTTCTTTAAATGAAGCTATCTCGAGTAGGACACCTGAAGGCGAGCCGTAATGGCTCATCTTCGGCAGGCTCCTCCGATTTTTTTCCGATTTTTTTTCTTTTTTTTTTACGTTGTGCTTACCCTCGTTCTTTAAATCACGCTATCCCGAGGAGGACACCTAAATGCGAGCCATAATGGCCTCATCTTCGGCAGGCTCCTCCGGGATTTTTTCTGAGTTTTTTTCCACGTTTTTTTTATTACGTTGTGCTAAACCTCGTTCTTTAAATGACGCTATCCTGAGGAGGACACCTAAAGGAGAGCCGTAATGGCCTCATCTTCGGCAGGCTCCTCCGGTTTTTTTTCCTGGTTTTTTTTTACGTTATGCTGACCCTCGTTATTTAAATGACGCTATCCCGAGGAGGACACCTAAAGGCGAGCCGTAATTGCCTCATCTTCGGCAGGCTCTCCGATTTTTTTTTTTACGTTGTGCTTACCCTCGTTATTTAAATGACGCTATCCCGAGGAGGACACCTAAAGGCGAGCCGTAATTGCCTCATCTTCGGCAGGCTCCCCCGATTTTTTTCCTAGTTTTTTTTTTTTTACGTTGTGCTGACCCTCGTTATTTAAATGACGCTATCCCGAGGAGGACAACTAAAGGCGAGCCATAATGGACTCATTTTCGGCAGGCTCCTCCAATTTTTTTTTTTTTACGTTGTGCTGACCCTCGTTCTTTAAATGACGCTATCCCAAGGAGGACACCTAGAGGCGAACCGTAATGGCCTCATCTTCGGCAGGCTCTTCCGGTTTTTTTCATGGTTTTTTTTTTACGTTGTGGTTACCCTCGTTCTTTAAATGACGCTATCACGAGGAGGACTCCTAAAGGCGAGCCTTAATGGGCTCATCTTCGGTAGGCTCCTCCGGATTTTTTCCTGTTTTTTTTTTTTAAGTTGTGCTTACCCTCGTTCTTTAAATGAAGCTATATTGAGTAGGACACCTGAAGGCGAGCCGTAATGGGCTCATCTTCGGCAGGCTCCTCCGGTTTTTTTCCGATTTTTTTTCTTTTTTTTTTTACGTTGTGCTTACCCTCGTTCTTTAAATCACGCTATCCGAGGAGGACACCTAAATGCGAGCCATAATGGCCTCATCTTCGGCAGGCTCCTCCAGTTTTTTTTCCGATTTTTTCCCCTTTTTTTTCATTTTTTTACGTTGTGCTAATCCTCGTTCTTTAAATAACGCTATCCCCAGGAGGACAACTAAAGGCGAGCCGTAATGGCCTCATCTTCGGGAGGCTCCTCCGGTTTTTTTTCTCGATTTTTTTCCCGATTTTTTTTACGTTGTGCTTATCCTCGTTCTTTAAATGACGCTATCCCGAGGAGGACACCTAAAGGCGAGCCATAATGGCCTCATCTTCTGCAGGCTCCTCCGATTTATTTTTCCCCTTTTTTTGTTGTACATTGTGCTGACCCTCGTTCTTTAAATGACGCTATCCCGAGGAGGACACCTAACGGCGAGCCGTAATGTCCTCATCTTCAGCAGGCTCCTCTGGTTTTTTTTTTTTTACGTTGTGCTGACCCTCATTCTTTAAGTGACGCTATCCCGAGGATGACACCTAAACACGAGCTGTAATGGCCTCATCTTCGGCAGACTCCTCCGGGCTTTTTTCTCAGTTTTTTTCCAGGTTTTTTTTATTACGTTGTGCTGACCCTTGTTCTTTAAATGACGCTATCTCGAAGAGGACACCTAAAGGTGAGCCGTAATTGCCTCATCTTCGGCAGGCTCCTCCAATTTTTTTTCTGGTTTTTTTTTTTATGTTGTGCTGACCCTCGTTATTTAAATTACGCTATCCCGAGGAGGACACGTAAAGGCGAGCTATAATGGACTCATTTTCGGCAGGCTCCTCCGGTTTTTTTTTTTTACGTTGTGCTAACCCTCGTTCTTTAAATGACGCTATCCTGAGGAGGACACCTAAAGGCGAGCCGTAATGGCCTCATCTTCGGCAGGCTCCTCCGGTTTTTTTTCCTGGTTTTTTTTTTACGTTGTGCTGACCCTCGTTATTTAAATGACGCTATCCCGAGGAGGACAACTAAAGGCGAGCCGTAATTGCCTCATCTTCGGCAGGCTCCTCCGATTTTTTTTCCTGGTTTTTTTTTTTTACGTTGTGCTGACCCTCGTTATTTAAATGACGTATCCCGATGAGGACACCTAAAGGCGAGCCGTAATTGCCTCATCTTCGGCAGGCTCCTCCGATTTTTTTTCCTGGTTTTTTTTTTTACGTTGTGCTGACCCTCGTTATTTAAATGACGTTATCCCGAGGAGGACACCTAAAGGCGAGCCGTAATTGCCTCATCTTCGGCAGGCTCCCCCGATTTTTTTCCTGGTTTTTTTTTTTTACGTTGTGCTGACCCTCGTTATTTAAATGACGCTATCCCGAGGAGGACACCTAAAGGCGAGCCATAATGGACTCATTTTCGGCAGGCTCCTCCGATTTTTTTTTTTTACGTTGTGCTGACCCTCGTTATTTAAATGACGCTATCCCGATGAGGACACCTAAAGGCGAGCCGTAATGGCCTCATCTTCGGCAGGCTCTTCCGGTTTTTTTCCTGGTCTTTTTTTTTACGTTGTGGTTACCCTCGTTCTTTAAATGACGCTATCATGAGGAGGACTCCTAAAGGCGAGCCTTAATGGGCTCATCTTCGGCAGGCTCCTCCGGATTTTTTCCTGGTTTTTTTTTTTTACGTTGTGCTTACCCTCGTTCTTTAAATGAAGCTATCTCGAGTAGGACACCTGAAGGCGAGCCGTAATGGGCTCATCTTCGGCAGGCTCCTCCGGTTTTTTTCAGGTTTTTTTTCTTTTTTTTTTTACGTTGTGCTTACCCTCGTTCTTTAAATCACGCTATCCCGAGGAGGACATCTAAATGCGAGCCGTAATGGCCTCATCTTCGGCAGGCTCCTCCGGTTTTTTTCCGATTTTTTTCCCCTTTTTTTTTCATTTTTTTACGTTGTGCTAATCCTCGTTCTTTCAATAACGCTATCCCCAGGAGGACAACTAAAGGCGAGCCGTAATGGCCTCATCTTCGGGAGGCTCCTCCGGTTTTTTTTCTCCGATTTTTTTTCCCGATTTTTTTTTACGTTGTGCATATCCTCGTTCTTTAAATGACGCTATCCCGAGGAGGACACCTAAAGGGGAGCCATAATGGCCTCATCTTCAGCAGGCTCCTCCGATTTATTTTTCCCCTTTTTTTGTTGTACATTGTGCTAACCCTCGTTCTTTAAATGACGCTATCCCGAGGAGGACACCTAACGGCGAGCCGTAATGTCCTCATCTTCAGCAGGCTCCTCTGGTTTTTTTTTTTTACGTTGTGCTGACCCTCATTCTTTAAGTGACGCTATCCCGAGGAGGACACCTAAACACGAGCCGTCATGGCCTCATCTTCGGCAGGATCCTCCGGTTTTTTTCCCTTTTTTTTGTTGTACATTGTGCTGACCCTCGTTCTTTAAATGACGCCATCCCGAGGAGGACACCTAAAGGCGAGCCGTAATGGCCTCATCTTCGGCAGGCTCCTCCAGGCTTTTTTCTCAGTTTTTTTCCACGTTTTTTTTTATTACGTTGTGCTGACCCTTGTTCTTTAAATGACGCTATCTCGAAGAGGACACCTAAAGGTGAGCCGTAATTGCCTCATCTTCGGCAGGCTCCTCCAATTTTTTTCCTGGTTTTTTTTTTTACGTTGTGCTGACCCTCGTTATTTAAATGACGCTATCCCGAGGAGGACACGTAAAGGCGAGCCATAATGGACTCATTTTCGGTAGGCTCCTCCGGTTTTTTTTTTTTTAAGTTGTGTTAACCCTCGTTCTTTAAATGACGCTATCCTGAGGAGGACACCTAAAGGCGAGCCGTAATGGCCTCATCTTCGGCAGGCTCCTCCGGTTTTTTTTCCTGTTTTTTTTTACGTTGTGCTGACCTTCGTTATTTAAATGACGCTATCCCGAGGAGGACACCTAAAGGCGAGCCGTAATTGCCTCATCTTCGGCAGGCTCCTCCGATTTTTTTTCCTGGTTTTTTTTTTTTACATTGTGCTGACCCTCGTTATTTAAATGACGCTATCCCGAGGAGGACACCTAAAGGCGAGCCGTAATTGCCTCATCTTCGGGAGGCTCCTCCGATTTTTTTTCCTGGTTTTTTTTTTTACGTTGTGCTTACCCTCGTTATTTAAATGACGTTATCCCGAGGAGGACACCTAAAGGCGAGCCGTAATTGCCTCATCTTCGGCAGGCTCCCCCGATTTTTTTCCTGGTTTTTTTTTTACGTTGTGCTGACCCTCGTTATTTAAATGACGCTATCCCGAGGAGGACACCTAAAGGCGAGCCATAATGGACTCATTTTCGGCAGGCTCCTCCGATTTTTTTTTTTTACGTTGTGCTGACCCTCGTTCTTTAAATGACGCTATCCCAAGGAGGACACGTAAAGGCGAGCCGTAATGGCCTCATCTTCGGCATGCTCCTCCGGTTTTTTTCCTGGTTTTTTTTTTTATGTTGTGCTTACTGATGAGCGGATAATTTATACGCTTTTTGACATTGTTTTTAGTAGGATCTAGTTACTTTTAGGGATGTTTTTAATAGATTTTGTGTTAAATTCACATTTCTGGACTTTACTATGAGTTTGTGTGTTTTTCTGTGATTTCAGGTATTTTCTGGCTGAAATTGAGGGACTTGAGCAGAAATCAGATTCAGAGGTTGAAAAAGGACTGCTGATGCTGTTGGATTCTGACCTCCCTTCACTCAAAGTGGATTTTTTGGAGCTACAGAACTCGAAATGGCGCGCTTCTAATTGTGTTGGAAAGTAGACATCCAGGGCTTTCCAGCAATATATAATAGTCCATACTTTGGCCAAGAATTGACGACGTAAACTGGCGTTCAACGCCAGCCTTCTGCCCAAATCTGGTGTCCAGCGCCAGAAAAGGATCCAAAACCAGAGTTGAACGCCCAAACTGGCACAGAAACTGGCGTTCAACTCCACAAATGGCCTCTGCACGTGTAACACTCAAGCGCAAGCCCAAGCACACACCAAGTGGGCCCCGGAAGTGGATTTATGCATCAATTACTTACTCATGTAAACCCTAGTGACTAGTTTATTATAAATAGGACCTCTTACTATTGTATTAGGCATCCTGGATTGTATTTTGATCCTGTGATCACGTTTTAGGGGCTGGCCATCTCGGCCATGCCTGGACCTTTCACTTATGTATTTTCAACAGTAGAGTTTCTACACTCCATAGATTAAGGTGTGGAGCTCTGCTGTTCCTCAAAGATTAATGCAAAGTACTACTGTTTTCTATTCAATTCTTCTTATTTCGCTTCTAAGATATCCATTCGCACCCAAGAACGTGATGAAGGTGATGATTATGTGTGACGCTCATCATCCTTCCCCCTTATGAACGCGTGCCTGACAAACACTTCTGTTCTACATGAATTAAGCTAGAATGAGTATCTCTTAGATCTCCTAACCAGAATCTTCGTGGCGTAAGCTAGAATGATGGCGGCATTCAAGAGAATCCGGAAGGTCTAAACCTTGTCTGTGGTATTCTGAGTAGGATTCAATGATTGAATGACTGTGACGAGCTTCAAACTCGCGATTGTTGGGCGTTAGTGACAGACGCAAAAGGAGGGTGAATCCTATTCCAGCATGATCGGGAACCGACAGATGAATAGCCGTGCCGTGACAGGGTGCGTGAGCATATGATTCACTGAGAGGAGGGGATGTAGCCACTGACAACGGTGATGCCCTTGCATACAGCCAGCCATGGAAAGGAGTAAGACTGATTGGATGAAGATAGCAGGAAAGCAGAGGTTCAGAGGAATGAAAAGCATCTCCATTCGCTTATCTGAAATTCCTGCCAATGAATCTACATAAGTATCTCTATCCCTTTTATTGTTTATTTTAAATCTAATAAAGTATCATGTTTAAATCCGCCTGACTGAGATCTGCAAGGTGACCATAGCTTGCTTCAAGCCAACAATCTCTGTGGGATCGACCCTTACTCACGTAAGGTTTATTACTTGGACGACCCAGTACACTTGCTGGTTAGTTGAACGGAGTTGTGTCCACACATAGTAAAGAGCCATAATAATGATTCCATATAATAACAAAGAGTACTACATTAATGTGATCACAATTTCGTGCACCAAGTTTTTGGCGCCGTTGCCGGGGATTGTTTGAGTTTGGACAACTGACGGTTCATCTTGTTGCTCAGATTAGGTAATTTTCTTTTTGTCTTGTTTTCAAAAAATTTTTCAAAAATCTTTCAAAAATTCTTCCTTTGTTTTCGAAAAAAAAAATGTTTTCAAAAATAAATTATTCTATGGCTTCAAAATTTTTAAGAATGAATTCTAGTGTTTCATGAAATATGTTGAATCATATCTGGCTGTAAAGCCATACCCAAACTACTTTGGGATTGGTATTCAACTAATCACTCCATCCCATGTAATTATATGTTGCATCCTGGCTGGCTATAAAGCCATGTCTATTCCTTTGGTAATGAGTATGTTAGGCTTGTCATGTCTGAATTACACTCATATCTTGATTAAAGCTTGGCTGGCTATTAAGCCATGCCTGACCCTTTGATTGGAGCTTTAAGACTAACATGGCAAGATTCTTGGAATTCATATTAAAAATTTTGGAATCCTTATTTTTATTTTTTCACAATAATTTTTGAAAAATATAAATAAAAATCCAAAAAAAAATTAGAAAATCATAAAAATCAAAAATATTTTGTGTTTCTTATTTGAACAAGTCTTGAGTCATATCATAAGTTTGGTGTCACTTGCATATGCATCTTGCATTTTTTTCGAAAATATCATGCATTCATAGTGTTCTTCATGATCTTCAAGTTGTTCTTGGTAAGTCTTCTTTTTTGATCTTGATGATTTTTTTTGTTTTGTGTCTTTTCATGTTTATCATATGCATTCTTGAATTCTTAGTGTCTAAGCATTAAAGAATTCTAAGTTTGGTGTCTTGCATGTTTTCTTTGCATAAAAAAAAAAAATTTCAAAAATATGTTCTTGGTGTTCATCATGACATTCAAAGTGTTCTTGGTGTTCATCTTGACATCCATATCATTCATGCATGCATTCATTGTTTTGATCTAAAAATTTCATGCATTGCATATTTTCCATGTTTTTCATAAAAATTTCAAAAATCAAAAAAAATATCTTTCCTTTTTTCTCTCATCAAATTCGAAAATTTGGATTGACTTTTTCAAAAAAATTTTAAAATCAAATTGTTTTTCATGAGTCAAATCAAATTTTCAATTTGAAAATCTTATCTTTTTCAAAATCTTTTTCAAAAATCAAATCTTTTTCAAAATTATTAGTTATTTTCGAAAATTTCAAAAATATTTTTCAAAAATCTTTTTCTTATTTTTATATAAAATTTTCGAAAATAACTAATCAATTAATGTTTTGATTCAAAAATTTGAAGTTTGTTACTTGCTTGTTAAGAAAGATTCAAACTTTAAGTTCTAGAATCATATCTTGTGATTTCTTATGAATCAAGTCATTAATTGTGATTTTAAAAAAATCAAATCTTTTTCAAAACTAATTTTATCATATCTTTTCAAAAATATCTTCTTATCTTATCTTTTTCAAAAATATCTTTTCAAAATATCTTTTCTAACTTCCTAACTTCTTATCTTTTCAAAATTGGTTTTCAAAATTTGTTTCAACTAACTAACTAACTTTTTGTTTGTTTCTTAACTTTTTCAAAACCACCTAACTAACTCTCTCTCTCTCAAATTTCGAAAATATCTTCCCCTTTTTCAAAAATTTCTTTTTAATTAACTAATTATTTTTATTTTTTATTTTTAATTTCAAAAATTTCGAAAAAAAAAAAATACTAACAACTTTCAAAAACCAATTTTCAAAAATCATTAACTCCTTTTCAAAAATAATTTTCGAAAATTCCCCCCCTCTCTCTCATCCTATTCTATTTATTCATTCATTAACTAACATTACTTCCTCACATCATCACCAAATTCGAACCCCCTACTCTATCTGTGTTCGAATTTCTTCTTCTTTTCTTCTACTAACAATAAGGATCCTCTTTACTGTGACATAGAGGATTCCTCTTCTTTTCTTTTGTTCTCCTCTTTCTTATGAGCAGGGACAGAGAAAAAGGCATTCTTGTTGAAGCTGATCCAGAACCTGAAAGGACTCTGAAGAGAAAATTAAGAGAAGCTAAATTACAACAATCCAGAGACAACTTGATTGAAAATTTCGAACAAGTAAAGGAGATGGCAGCCGAACCCAACAACAATGAAAGGAGGATGCTTGGTGACTTTACTGCACCTAATTCCAATTTACATGGAAGAAGCATCTCCATTCCTGCCATTGGAGCAAACAATTTTGAGCTGAAACCTCAATTAGTTTCTCTAATGCAGCAGAACTGCAAGTTTCATGGACTTCCATCTGAAGATCCTTTTCAGTTCTTAACTGAATTCTTGCAGATATGTGATACTGTTAAGACTAATGGAATAGATCCTGAAGTCTACAGGCTCATGCTTTTCCCTTTTGCTGTAAGAGACAGAGCTAGATTATGGTTAGATTCTCAACCTAAAGACAGCCTGAACTCTTGGAATAAGCTGGTCACGGCTTTCTTAGCCAAGTACTTTCCTCCTCAAAAGCTGAGCAAGCTTAGAGCTGATGTTCAAACCTTCAGGCAGAAAGAAGGTGAATCTCTCTATGAATCTTGGGAAAGATACAAACAGTTGACCAAAAAGTGTCCTTCTGACATGCTTTCAGAATGGACCATCCTGGATATATTCTATGATGGTCTGTCTGAGTTATCTAAGATGTCACTGGACACCTCTGCAGGTGGATCCATTCACCTAAAGAAAACGCCTGCAGAAGCTCAAGAACTCATTAACATGGTTGCTAATAACCAGTTCATGTACACTTCTGAAAGGAATCCTGTGAATAATGGGACGCCTATGAAGAAGGGAGTTCTTGAGGTTGATACTCTGAATGCCATATTGGCTCAGAATAAAATATTGACTCAGCAAGTCAATATGATCTCTCAGAATCTGCATGGAATGCAAGCTGCATCCAACAGTACTCAAAAGGCATCTTCTGAAGAAGAAGCCTATGATCCTGAGAACCCTGCAATAGCAGAGGTGAATTACCTAGGTGAACCTTATGGAAACACCTATAACTCAACATGGAGAAATCATCCAAATTTCTCATGGAAGGATCAAAAGCCCCAACAAGGCTTTAATAATGGTGGAAGAAACAGGTTTAGCAATAGTAAGCCTTTTCCATCATCAACTCAGCAACAGACAGAGAACTCTGAACAAAATGCTTCTAATTTAGCAAATCTAGTCTCTGATCTATCTAAGGCCACTGTAAGTTTCATGAATGAAACAAGGTCTTCCATTAGAAATCTGGAAGCACAAGTGGGCCAGCTGAGTAAAAGGATCACTGAAATCCCTCCTAGTACTCTCCCAAGCAATACAGAAGAGAATCCAAAAGGAGAGTGCAAGGCCATTGACATAAGTTCCCTGGCCGAACCTATGAGGAGAGGAGAGGACGTGAATCCCAAGGAGGAAGACCTCCTGGGATGTTCAGTGACCAATAAGGAGCTTCCCTCTGAGGAACCAAAGGACTCTGAGGCTCATCTAGAGACCATAGAGATTCCATTGAACCTCCTTATGCCCTTCATGAGCTCTGATGAGTATTCCTCTTCTGAAGAGAATGCGGATGTTACTGAAGAGCAAACTGCCAAGTTTCTTGGTGCAATCATGAAGCTGAATGCCAAATTATTTGGCATTGATGCTTGGGACGCTGAGCCTCCCTTGTTCATCAATGAACTAAGTGATCTGGATCAACTGACATTGCCTCAGAAGAGACAGGATCCTGGAAAGTTCATAATCCCTTGTACCATAGGCACCATGATCTTTAAAGCTCTGTGTGACCTTGGTTCAGGAATAAACCTCATGCCCCTCTCTGTAATAGAGAAACTGGGAATCTATGGGGTGCAAGCTGCTAAAATCTCACTAGAGATGGCAGACAGCTCAAGAAGACAGGCTTATGGACAAGTAGAAGATGTATTAGTAAAGGTTGAGGGCCTTTACATACCTACTGATTTCATAGTCCTGGATACTGGAAAGGAAGAGGATGAATCTATCATCCTAGGAAGACCTTTCCTAGCCACAGCAAGAGCTGTGATCGATGTTGACAGAGGTGAAATATTCCTTCAATGGAATGAGAACTCCCTTGTATTCAAAACTCAAGGATCTCCCTCTGCAACCATGGAGAGGAAGCAGCAAAAGCTTCTCTCCAAGCAGAGTCAACCAGAGCCCCCACAGTCAAACTCTAAGTTTGGTGTTGGGAGGCCACAACCAAACTCTAAGTTTGGTGTTGAACTCCCATATCCAAACTCTAAGTTTGGTGTTGGAGAGTCTCAACAAAGCTCTGCACATCTGTGAGGCTCCATGAGAGCCCACTGTCAAGCTATTGACATTAAAGAAGCGCTTGTTGGGAGGCAACCCAATGTTTATCTAATTCTTATTTTTATTATTTTTCATGTTTTCTTAGGTTAATGATCATGTGGAGTCACAAAATAAATATAAAAATTGAAAACAGAATCAAAAACAGCAGAAGAAAAATCACACCCTGGAGGAGCATCTGTCTGGCGTTCAAACGCCAGAACACAGCATAGTTCTGGCGCTGAACGCCCAGAATGGGAGCATCCTGGCGCTGAACGCCCAGAACAAGCATGGTTCTGGCGTTCAACGCCAGAAATGGCAGCAAAGGGGCGTTGAACGCCCAAAATGGGCACCAACCTGGCGCTGAACGCCCAGAGTTGTGTGCAAGGGCATTTTGCATGCCTAAATTGGTGCAGGGATGTAAATGCCTTGACACCTCAGGATCTGTGGACACCACAAGATCATCTCAGGATCTGTGGACCCCACAGGATCCCCACTTTACCTCCTCATAATCCTAGTTTTTATTTCCACATCTTCTTCTTCATCTATTCCTTCTTCTTTTGCTCGAGGGCGAGCAACATTCTAAGTTTGGTGTGGTAAAACAATTATGTAAAGGATCTATAGCTCAGTGGTAGAACATTTGACTGCAAATCAAGAGATCCCTGAGATACCTCAGGGGATACATTTTCTTCCACACAATTATTGGAAGCAACTAAGGGTGGAATATCAAGAGCACTCCATCATCCTTCATGAAATCAGAGAAGATCTAAAAGCAATGAAGGAGGAGCAGCAAAGACAAGGAAGAGACATAGAAAAACTCAAGGACATCACTAAGGTGGACTCATTCCTTGTTCTTACTCTCTCTGTTTTTTCGTTTTATATGCTTATCCATGTTTGTGTCTTCATTACATGATCATTAGTAGTTAGTAACTTTGTCTTAAAGTTATGAATGTCCTATGAATCCATCACCTCTCTTAAATGAAAAATGTTTTAAATCAAAAGAACAAGAAGTACATGAGTTTCGAATTTATCCTTGAACTTAGCTTAATTACATTGATGTGGTGACAATGCTTCTTGTTTTCTGAATGTATGCTTGAACAGTGCATATGTCTTTTGAAGTTGTTGTTTAAGAATGTTAAATATGTTGGCTCTTGAAAGAATGATGACTAGGAGACATGTTATTTGATAATCTGAAAAATCATAAAAATGATTCTTGAAGCAAGAAAAAGCAGCAAAGAACAAAGCTTGCAGAAAAAAAAAAAATAGGCGAAAAAAAAAAAAGAAAAAGCAAGCAGAAAAAGCCAATAACCCTTAAAACCAAAAGGCAAGGGCAAATAAAAAGGATCCCAAGGCTTTGAGCATCAGTGGATAGGAGGGCCTAAAGGAATAAAATCCTGGTCTAAGCGGCTAAACCAAGCTGTCCCTAACCATGTGCTTGTGGCGTGTAGGTGTCAAGTGAAAACTTGAGACTGAGCGGTTAAAGTCAAGGTCCAAAGCAAAAGAAGAGTGTGCTTAAGAACCCTGGACACCTCTAATTGGGGACTTTAGCAAAGCTGAGTCACAATCTGAAAAGGTTCACCCAATTATGTGTCTGTGGCATTTATGTATCCGGTGGTAATACTGGAAAACAAAGTGCTTAGGGCCACGGCCAAGACTCATAAAGAAGCTGTGTTCAAGAATCATCATACTGAACTAGGAGAGTCAATAGCACTATTCGAAATCTGAAGTTCCTATAGATGCCAATCATTCTGAACCTCAATGGATAAAGTGAGATGCCAAAACTATTCAAGAGGCAAAAAGCTATAAGTCCCACTCATATGATTGGAGCTATGTTTCATTGATAGTTTGGAATTTATAGTATATTCTATTCTTTTTATCCTATTTTGATTTTTAGTTGCTTGGGGACAAGCAACAATTTAAGTTTGGTGTTGTGATGAGCGGATAATTTATACGCTTTTTGACATTGTTTTTAGTATGTTTTTAGTAGGATCTAGTTACTTTTAGGGATGTTTTTAATAGATTTTGTGTTAAATTCACATTTCTGGACTTTACTATGAGTTTGTGTGTTTTTCTGTGATTTCAGGTATTTTCTGGCTGAAATTGAGGGACTTGAGCAGAAATCAGATTCAGAGGTTGAAAAAGGACTGCTGATGCTGTTGGATTCTGACCTCCCTTCACTCAAAGTGGATTTTCTGGAGCTACAGAACTCGAAATGGCGCGCTTCCAATTGTGTTGGAAAGTAGACATCCAGGGCTTTCCAGCAATATATAATAGTTCATACTTTGGCCAAGAATTGACGACGTAAACTGGCGTTCAACGCCAGCCTTCTGCCCAAATCTGGCGTCCAGCGCCAGAAAAGGATCCAAAACCAGAGTTGAACGCCCAAACTGGCACAGAAACTGGCGTTCAACTCCACAAATGGCCTCTGCACGTGTAACACTCAAGCCCAAGCCCAAGCACACACCAAGTGGGCCCCGGAAGTGGATTTATGCATCAATTACTTACTCATGTAAACCCTAGTGACTAGTTTATTATAAATAGGACCTCTTACTATTGTATTAGGCATCCTGGATTGTATTTTGATCCTGTGATCACGTTTTAGGGGGCTGGCCATCTCGGCCATGCCTGGACCTTTCACTTATGTATTTTCAACAGTAGAGTTTCTACACTCCATAGATTAAGGTGTGGAGCTCTGCTGTTCCTCAAAGATTAATGCAAAGTACTACTGTTTTCTATTCAATTCTTCTTATTTCGCTTCTAAGATATCCATTCGCACCCAAGAACGTGATGAAGGTGATGATTATGTGTGACGCTCATCATCCTTCCCCCTTATGAACGCGTGCCTGACAAACACTTCTGTTCTACATGAATTAAGCTAGAATGAGTATCTCTTAGATCTCCTAACCAGAATCTTCGTGGCGTAAGCTAGAATGATGGCGGCATTCAAGAGAATCCGGAAGGTCTAAACCTTGTCTGTGGTATTCTGAGTAGGATTCAATGATTGAATGACTGTGACGAGCTTCAAACTCGCGATTGTTGGGCGTTAGTGACAGACGCAAAAGGAGGGTGAATCCTATTCCAGCATGATCGGGAACCGACAGATGAATAGCCGTGCCGTGACAGGGTGCGTGAGCATATGATTCACTGAGAGGAGGGGATGTAGCCACTGACAACGGTGATGCCCTTGCATACAGCCAGCCATGGAAAGGAGTAAGACTGATTGGATGAAGATAGCAGGAAAGCAGAGGTTCAGAGGAACGAAAAGCATCTCCATTCGCTTATCTGAAATTCCTGCCAATGAATCTACATAAGTATCTCTATCCCTTTTATTGTTTATTTTAAATCTAATAAAGTATCATGTTTAAATCCGCCTGACTGAGATCTGCAAGGTGACCATAGCTTGCTTCAAGCCAACAATCTCTGTGGGATCGACCCTTACTCACGTAAGGTTTATTACTTGGACGACCCAGTACACTTGCTGGTTAGTTGAACGGAGTTGTGTCCACACATAGTAAAGAGCCATAATAATGATTCCATACAATAACAAAGAGTACTACATTAATGTGATCACAATTTCGTGCACCACTTACCCTCGTTATTTAAATGACGTTATCCCGAGGAGGACACCTAAAGGCGAGCCGTAATTGCCTCATCTTCGGCAGGCTCCCCCGATTTTTTTCCTGGTTTTTTTTTTTACGTTGTGCTGACCCTCGTTATTTAAATGACGCTATCCCGAGGAGGACACCTAAAGGCGAGCCATAATGGACTCATTTTCGGCAGGCTCCTCCGATTTTTTTTTTTTTTTACGTTGTGCTGACCCTCGTTCTTTAAATGACGCTATCCCAAGGAGGACACGTAAAGGCGAGCCGTAATGGCCTCATCTTCGGCAGGCTCCTCCGGTTTTTTTCCTGGTTTTTTTTTTATGTTGTGCTTACCCTCGTTATTTAAATGACGCTATCTCGAGGAGGACACCTAAAGGCGAGCCGTAATTGCCTCATCTTCGGCAGGCTCCCCCAATTTTTTTCCTGGTTTTTTTTTTTTTTTACGTTGTGCTGACCCTCGTTATTTAAATGACGCTATCCCGAGGAGGACACCAAAAGGCGAGCCATAATGGACTCATTTTCGGCAGGCTCCTCCGATTTTTTTTTTTACGTTGTGCTGACCCTCGTTCTTTAAATGACACTATCCCAAGGAGGACAGCTAGAGGCGAGCCGTAATGGCCTCATCTTCGGCAGGCTCTTCCGGTTTTTTTCCTGGTTTTTTTTTACGTTGTGGTTACCCTCGTTCTTTAAATGACGCTATCATGAGGAGGACTCCTAAAGGTGAGCCTTAATGGGCTCATCTTCGGCAGGCTCCTCCGGATTTTTTCCTGGTTTTTTTTTTTTTTACGTTGTGCTTACCCTCGTTCTTTAAATGAAGCTATCTTGAGTAGGACACCTGAAGGCGAGCCGTAATGGGCTCATCTTCGGCAGGCTCCTCCGGTTTTTTTCCGGTTTTTTTTCTTTTTTTTTTTTACGTTGTGCTTACCCTCGTTCTTTAAATCACGCTATCCCGAGGAGGACATCTAAATGCGAGCCGTAATGGCCTCATCTTCGGCAGGCTCCTCCAGTTTTTTTCCGATTTTTTTCCCGTTTTTTTTTTTCATTTTTTTACGTTGTGCTAATCCTCGTTCTTTAAATAACGCTATCCCCAGGAGGACAACTAAAGGCGAGCCGTAATGCCCTCATCTTCTGGAGGCTCCTCCGGTTTTTTTTCTCCGATTTTTTTCCCGATTTTTTTTTACGTTGTGCTTATCCTCGTTCTTTAAATGACGCTATCCCGAGGAGGACACCTAAAGGCGAGCCATAATGGCCTCATCTTCAGCAGGCTCCTCCGATTTATTTTTCCCCTTTTTTTGTTGTACATTGTGCTGACCCTCGTTCTTTAAATGACGCTATCCCGAGGAGGACACCTAACGGCGAGCCGTAATGTCCTCATCTTCAGCAGGCTCCTCTGGTTTTTTTTTTTTTTACGTTGTGCTGACCCTCATTCTTTAAGTGACGCTATCCCGAGGAGGACACCTAAACACGAGCCGTAATGGCCTCATCTTCGGCAGGCTCCTCTGGTTTTTTTCCCTTTTTTTTTGTTGTACATTGTGCTGACCCTCGTTCTTTAAATGACGCCATCCCGTGGAGGACACCTAAAGGCGAGCCGTAATGGCCTCATCTTCGGCAGGCTCCTCCGGGCTTTTTTCTCAGTTTTTTTCCAGGTTTTTTTTCTATTACGTTGTGCTGACCCTTGTTCTTTAAATGACGCTATCTCGAAGAGGACACCTAAAGGTGAGCCGTAATTGTCTCATCTTCGGCAGGCTCCTCCAATTTTTTTCCTGGTTTTTTTTTTTTTTACGTTGTGCTGACCCTCGTTATTTAAATGACGCTATCCCGAGGAGGACACGTAAAGGCGAGCCATAATGGACTCATTTTCGGAAGGCTCCTCCGATTTTTTTTTTTTACGTTGTGCTAACCCTCGTTCTTTAAATGGCGCTATCCTGAGGAGGACACCTAAAGGCGAGCCGTAATGGCCTCATCTTCGGCAGGCTCCTCCGGTTTTTTTTCCTGGTTTTTTTTTACGTTGTGCTGACCCTCGTTCTTTAAATGACGCTATCCCAAGGAGGACACGTAAAGGCGAGCCGTAATGGCCTCATCTTTGGCAGGCTCCTCCACTTTTTTTCCTGTTTTTTTTTATGTTGTGCTTACCCTCGTTATTTAAATGACGCTATCTCGAGGAGGACACCTAAAGGCGAGCCGTAATTGCCTCATCTTCGGCAGGCCCCCCCAATTTTTTTCCTGGTTTTTTTTTTTTTTACGTTGTGCTGACCCTCGTTATTTAAATGACGCTATCCCGAGGAGGACACCAAAAGGCGAGCCATAATGGACTCATTTTCGGCAGGCTCCTCCGATTTTTTTTTTTACGTTGTGCTGACCCTCGTTATTTAAATGACGCTATCCCGAGGAGGACACGTAAAGGCGAGCCATAATGGACTCATTTTCGGAAGGCTCCTCCGATTTTTTTTTTTTACGTTGTGCTAACCCTCGTACTTTAAATGACGCTATCCTGAGGAGGACACCTAAAGGCGAGCCGTAATGGCCTCATCTTCGGCAGGCTCCTCCGGTTTTTTTTCCTGGTTTTTTTTTACGTTGTGCTGACCCTCGTTATTTAAATGACGCTATCCCGAGGAGGACACCTAAAGGCGAGCCGTAATTGCCTCATCTTCGGCAGGCTCCTCCGATTTTTTTTCCTGGTTTTTTTTTTACATTGTGCTGACCCTCGTTATTTAAATGACGCTATCCCGAGGAGGACACCTAAAGGCGAGCCGTAATTGCCTCATCTTCGGCAGGCTCCTCCGATTTTTTTTTCCTGGTTTTTTTTTTTACGTTGTGCTTACCCTCGTTATTTAAATGACGTTATCCCGAGGAGGACACCTAAAGGCGAGCCGTAATTGCCTCATCTTCGGCAGGCTCCCCCGATTTTTTTCCTGGTTTTTTTTTTTTACGTTGTGCTGACCCTCGTTATTTAAATGACGCTATCCCGAGGAGGACACCTAAAGGCGAGCCATAATGGACTCATTTTCGGCAGGCTCCTCCGATTTTTTTTTTACGTTGTGCTGACCCTCGTTCTTTAAATGACGCTATCCCAAGGAGGACACGTAAAGGCGAGCCGTAATGGACTCATCTTTGGCAGGCTCCTCCACTTTTTTTCCTGGTTTTTTTTTTAGGTTGTGGTTACCATCGTTCTTTAAATGACGCTATCATGAGGAGGACTCCTAAAGGCGAGCCTTAATGGATCATCTTCGGCAGGCTCCTCCGGATTTTTTCCTGGTTTTTTTTTTTACGTTGTGCTTACCCTCGTTCTTTAAATGAAGCTATCTGAGTAGGACACCTGAAGGCGAGCCGTAATGGCTCATCTTCGCAGGCTCCTCCGGTTTTTTCCGATTTTTTTCTTTTTTTTTTTTACATTGTGCTTACCCTCGTTCTTTAAATCACGCTATCCCGAGGAGGACATCTAAATGCGAGCCGTAATAGCCTCATCTTCGGCAGGCTCCTCCAGTTTTTTTCCGATTTTTTTCCCTTTTTTTTCATTTTTTTACGTTGTGCTAATCCTCGTTCTTTAAATAACGCTATCCCCAGGAGGACACTAAAGGCGAGCCGTAATGCCTCATCTTCGGGAGGCTCCTCCGGTTTTTTTCTCCGATTTTTTTCCCGATTTTTTTTTACGTTGTGCTTATCCTCGTTCTTTAAATGACGCTATCCCGAGGAGGACACCTAAAGGCGAGCCATAATGGTCTCATCTTCAGCAGGCTCCTCCGATTTATTTTTCCCTTTTTTTGTTGTACATTGTGCTGACCCTCGTTCTTTAAATGACGCTATCTCGAGGAGGACACCTAACGGCGAGCCATAATGTCCTCATCTTCAGCAGGCTCCTCTGGTTTTTTTTTTTTACGTTGTGCTGACCCTCTTCTTTAGTGACGCTATCCCGAGGAGGACACCTAAACACGAGCCGTAATGGCCTCATCTTCGGCAGGCTCCTCCGGTTTTTTTCCCTTTTTTTTTTTTACATTGTGCTGACCCTCGTTCTTTAAATGACGCATCCTGGGAGGACACCTAAAGGCGAGCCGTAATGGTCTCATCTTCAGCAGGCTCCTCCGATTTATTTTTCCCCTTTTTTTGTTGTACATTGTGCTGACCCTCGTTCTTTAAATGACGCTATCCCGAGGAGGACACCTAATGGCGAGCCATAATGTCCTCATCTTCAGCAGGCTCCTCTGGTTTTTTTTTTTTTTTTACGTTGTGCTGACCCTCATTCTTTAAGTGACGCTATCCCGAGGAGGACACCTAAACACGAGCCGTAATGGCCTCATCTTCGGCAGGCTCCTCCGTTTTTTTCCCTTTTTTTATTGTTGTACATTGTGCTGACCCTCGTTCTTTAAATGACGCCATCCCGTGGAGGACACCTAAAGGCGAGCCGTAATGGCGTCATCTTCGGCAGGCTCCTCCGGTTTTTTTTTTTTTTTTTTTACGTTGTGCTGACCCTCGTTCTTTAAATGACGCTATCCGAGGAGGACACCTAAAGGCGAGCCGTAATGCCTCATCTTCGGCAGGCTCCTCCTTTTTTTCCTTTTTTTTTTTTACGTTGTGCTGACCCTCGTTCTTTAAATGACGCTATCCGAGGAGGACACCTAAAGGCGAGCCGTAATGGCCTCATTTCGGCAGGCTCCTCCGGTTTTTTTTTTTACGTTGTGCTGACCCTCGTTCTTTAAATGACGCTATCCGAGGAGGACACCTAAAGGCGAGCCGTAATGGCCTCATCTTCGGCAGGCTCCTCCGGTTTTTTTTCCTTTTTTTTTTACGTTGTGCTGACCCTCGTTCTTTAAATGACGCTATCCCGAGGAGGACACCTAAAGGCGAGCCGTAATGCCTCATCTTCGGCAGGCTCCTCCGTTTTTTTTTGGTTTTTTTTTTTACGTTGTGCTGACCCTCGTTATTTAAATGACGCTATCCCGAGGAGGACACCTAAAGGCGAGCCGTAATTGCCTCATCTTCGGCAGGCTCCTCCGATTTTTTTTCCAGGTTTTTTTTCTATTACGTTGTACTGACCCTTGTTCTTTAAATGATGCTATCCCGAGGAGGACACCTAAAGGTGAGCCGTAATTGCCTCATCTTCGGTAGGCTCCTCCAATTTTTTTCCTGGTTTTTTTTTTTTTACGTTGTGCTGACCCTCGTTATTTAAATGACGCGATCCCGAGGAGGACACGTAAAGGCGAGCCATAATGGACTCATTTTCGGCAGGCTCCTCCGGTTTTTTCTTTTTACGTTGTGCTAACCCTCGTTCTTTAAATGACGCTATCCTGAGGAGGACACCTAAAGGCGAGCCGTAATTGCCTCATCTTCGGCAGGCTCCTCCGATTTTTTTCCTGGTTTTTTTTTTTACATTGTGCTGACCCTCGTTATTTAAATGACGCTATCCCGAGGAGGACACCTAAAGGCGAGCCGTAATTGCCTCATCTTCGGCAGGCTCCTCCGATTTTTTTCCTGGTTTTTTTTTTACGTTGTGCTTACCCTCGTTATTTAAATGACGTTATCCCGAGGAGGACACCTAAAGGCGAGCCGTAATTGCCTCATCTTCGGCAGGCTCCCCCGATTTTTTTCCTGGTTTTTTTTTTTACGTTGTGCTGACCCTCGTTATTTAAATGACGCTATCCCGAGGAGGACACCTAAAGGCGAGCCATAATGGACTCATTTTCGGCAGGCTCCTCCGATTTTTTTTTTTTACGTTGTGCTGACCCTCGTTCTTTAAATGACGCTATCCCAAGGAGGACACTAAAGGCGAGCCGTAATGGCCTCATCTTCGGCAGGCTCCTCCGGTTTTTTTTCCTGTTTTTTTTTTACGTTGTGCTACCCTCGTTATTTAAATGACGCTATCCCGAGGAGGACAACTAAAGGCGAGCCGTAATTGCCTCATCTTTGGCAGGCTCCTCCGATTTTTTTCCTGGTTTTTTTTTTTACGTTGTGCTGACCCTCGTTATTTAAATGACGCTATCCGAGGAGGACACCAAAGGCGAGCCATAATGGACTCATTTTCGGCAGGCTCCTCCGATTTTTTTTTTTTACGTTGTGCTGACCCTCGTTCTTTAAATGACGCTATCCCAAGGAGGACACCTAAAGGCGAGCGTAATGGCCTCATCTTCGGCAGGCTCTCCGGTTTTTTTCCTGGTTTTTTTTTTACGTTGTGGTTACCCTCGTTCTTTAAATGACGCTATCTGAGGAGGACACCTAAAGGCGAGCCTAATGGCTCATCTTCGGCAGGCTCCTCCGGATTTTTTCCTGGTTTTTTTTTTTTTACGTTGTGCTTACCTCTTCTTTAAATGAGCTATCTGAGTAGGACACCTAAGGCGAGCCGTAATGGCTCATCTTCGGCAGGCTCCTCCGTTTTTTTCCGGTTTTTTTTTTTTTTTTTACGTTGTGCTTACCTCGTTCTTTAAATGACGCTATCCCGAGGAGGACATCTAAAGCGAGCCGTAATGGCCTCATCTTCGGCAGGCTCCTCCGTTTTTTCGATTTTTTTCCCTTTTTATTTTTTACGTTGTGCTAATCCTCGTTCTTTAAATAACGCTATCCCAGGAGGACAACTAAAGGCGAGCCGTAATGCCTCATCTTCGGAGGCTCCTCCGGTTTTTTTTCTCCGTTTTTTTTCCTTTTTTTTACGTTGTGCTACCCTCGTTCTTTAAATGACGCTATCCCGAGGAGGACACCTAAAGGCGAGCCATAATGGCTCATCTTCAGCAGGCTCCTCCGATTTATTTTTCCCTTTTTTTTTGTACATTGTGCTGACCCTCGTTCTTTAAATGACGCTATCCGAGGAGGACACCTAACGGCGAGCCATAATGTCCTCATCTTCAGCAGGCTCCTCTGGTTTTTTTTTTTACGTTGTGCTGACCCTCATTCTTTAAGTGACGCTATCCCGAGGAGGACACCTAAACGAGCCGTAATGCCTCATCTTCGGCAGGCTCCTCCGGTTTTTTTCCCTTTTTTTTTTTTACATTGTGCTGACCCTCGTTCTTTAAATGACGCATCCCGAGGAGGACACCTAAAGGCGAGCCGTAATGGCTCATCTTCGGCAGGCTCCTCCGATTTTTTTTCCCTTTTTTTTTGTACATTGTGCTGACCCTCGTTCTTTAAATGACGCTATCCGAGGAGGACACCTAATGGCGAGCCATAATGCCTCATCTTCGCAGGCTCCTCTGTTTTTTTTTTTTTTTACGTTGTGCTGACCCTCATTCTTTAATGACGCTATCCCGAGGAGGACACCTAAAACGAGCCGTAATGCCTCATCTTCGGCAGGCTCCTCCGGTTTTTTTCCTTTTTTTTTTTTACGTTGTGCTGACCCTCGTTCTTTAAATGACGCCATCCCGGGAGGACACCTAAAGGCGAGCCGTAATGGCTCATCTTCGGCAGGCTCCTCCGTTTTTTTTTTTCCGGTTTTTTTTTTTACGTTGTGCTGACCCTCGTTCTTTAAATGACGCTATCTCGAGAGGACACCTAAAGGTGAGCCGTAATTGCCTCATCTTCGGTAGGCTCCTCCAATTTTTTTCCTGGTTTTTTTTTTTACGTTGTGCTGACCCTCGTTATTTAAATGACGCGATCCCGAGGAGGACACCTAAAGGCGAGCCATAATGGACTCATTTTCGGCAGGCTCCTCCGGTTTTTTCTTTTTACGTTGTGCTACCCTCGTTCTTTAAATGACGCTATCCTGAGGAGGACACCTAAAGGCGAGCCGTAATGGCCTCATCTTCGGCAGGCTCCTCCGGTTTTTTTTCCTGGTTTTTTTTTACGTTGTGCTGACCCTCGTTATTTAAATGACGCTATCCCGAGGAGGACACCTAAAGGCGAGCCGTAATTGCCTCATCTTCGGCAGGCTCCTCCGATTTTTTTCCTGGTTTTTTTTTTTACGTTGTGCTGACCCTCGTTATTTAAATGACGCTATCCCGAGGAGGACACCTAAAGGCGAGCCGTAATTGCCTCATCTTCGGCAGGCTCCTCCGATTTTTTTTTCCAGGTTTTTTTTCTATTACGTTGTACTGACCCTTGTTCTTTAAATGATGCTATCCCGAGGAGGACACCTAAAGGTGAGCCGTAATTGCCTCATCTTCGGTAGGCTCCTCCATTTTTTTTCCTGGTTTTTTTTTTTTACGTTGTGCTGACCCTCGTTATTTAAATGACGCTATCCCGAGGAGGACACGTAAAGGCGAGCCATAATGGACTCATTTTCGGCAGGCTCCTCCGGTTTTTTCTTTTTACGTTGTGCTAACCCTCGTTCTTTAAATGACGCTATCCTGAGGAGGACACCTAAAGGCGAGCCGTAATTGCCTCATCTTCGGCAGGCTCCTCCGATTTTTTTCCTGGTTTTTTTTTTTTACATTGTGCTGACCCTCGTTATTTAAATGACGCTATCCCGAGGAGGACACCTAAAGGCGAGCCGTAATTGCCTCATCTTCGGCAGGCTCCTCCGATTTTTTTCCTGGTTTTTTTTTTTACGTTGTGCTTACCCTCGTTATTTAAATGACGTTATCCCGAGGAGGACACCTAAAGGCGAGCCGTAATTGCCTCATCTTCGGCAGGCTCCCCGATTTTTTTCCTGGTTTTTTTTTTACGTTGTGCTGACCCTCGTTATTTAAATGACGCTATCCCGAGGAGGACACCTAAAGGCGAGCCATAATGGACTCATTTTCGGCAGGCTCCTCCGATTTTTTTTTTTTTTACGTTGTGCTGACCCTCGTTCTTTAAATGACGCTATCCCAGGAGGACACGTAAAGGCGAGCCGTAATGGCCTCATCTTCGGCAGGCTCCTCCGGTTTTTTTTCCTGTTTTTTTTTTATGTTGTGCTTACCCTCGTTATTTAAATGACGCTATCCGAGGAGGACACTAAAGGCGAGCCGTAATTGCCTCATCTTCGGCAGGCTCCCCCATTTTTTTCCTGGTTTTTTTTTTACGTTGTGCTGACCCTCGTTATTTAAATGACGCTATCCCGAGGAGGACACCAAAGGCGAGCCTAATGGCTCATTTCGGCAGGCTCCTCCGATTTTTTTTTTTTACGTTGTGCTGACCTCGTTCTTTAAATGACGCTATCCCAAGGAGGACACCTAAGGCGAGCGTAATGGCTCATCTTCGAGGCTCTTCCGGTTTTTTTCCTGGTTTTTTTTTTACGTTGTGCTACCCTCGTTCTTTAAATGACGCTATCTGAGGAGGACTCCTAAAGGCGAGCCTAATGGCTCATCTTCGGCAGGCTCCTCCGATTTTTTCCTGTTTTTTTTTTACGTTGTGCTACCTCTTCTTTAAATGAGCTATCCGAGAGGACACCTAAGGCGAGCCGTAATGCTCATCTTCGGCAGGCTCCTCCGGTTTTTTCCGGTTTTTTTTTTTTTTTTACGTTGTGCTACCTCGTTTTTAAATACGCTATCCCGAGGAGGACACCTAAAGCGAGCCGTAATGCCTCATCTTCGCAGGCTCCTCCGTTTTTCTTTTCCTTTTTTTTTTTTTACGTTGTGCTGACCTCGTTCTTTAATGACGCTATCCCGAGGAGGACACCTAAAGGCGAGCCGTAATGCCTCATCTTCGGCAGGCTCCTCCGGTTTTTTTTCCTTTTTTTTTTTTACGTTGTGCTACCCTCGTTCTTTAAATGACGCTATCCCGAGGAGGACACCTAAAGGCGAGCCGTAATGGCCTCATCTTCGGCAGGCTCCTCCGATTTTTTTCCCTTTTTTTTTTACTTGTGCTGACCCTCGTTCTTTAAATGACGCTATCCCGAGGAGGACACCTAAGGCGAGCCGTAATGCCTCATCTTCAGCAGGCTCCTCGGTTTTTTTTTTTTTTTACGTTGTGCTGACCCTCGTTCTTTAAATGACGCTATCCCGAGGAGGACACCTAAAGGCGAGCCGTAATGGCCTCATCTTCGGCAGGCTCCTCCGGTTTTTTTCCCTTTTTTTTTGTTTACATTGTGCTGACCCTCGTTTTTAAATGACGCCATCCCGGGAGGACACCTAAAGGCGAGCCGTAATGGCCTCATCTTCGGCAGGCTCCTCCGGTTTTTTTTTCCGGTTTTTTTTTATTACGTTGTGCTGACCCTTGTTCTTTAAATGACGCTATCCGAAGGAGGACACCTAAAGGGAAGCCGTAATGCCTCATCTTCGGCAGGCTCCTCCGTTTTTTTTCCTGGTTTTTTTTTTTACGTTGTGCTGACCCTCGTTATTTAAATGACGCTATCCCGAGGAGGACACCTAAAGGCGAGCCGTAATTGCCTCATCTTCGGCAGGCTCCTCCGATTTTTTTTCCTGGTTTTTTTTTTTACGTTGTGCTGACCCTCGTTATTTAAATGACGCTATCCCGAGGAGGACACCTAAAGGCGAGCCGTAATTGCCTCATCTTCGGCAGGCTCCCCCGATTTTTTTCCTGGTTTTTTTTTTACGTTGTGCTGACCCTCGTTATTTAAATGACGCTATCCCGAGGAGGACACCTAAAGGCGAGCCATAATGGCCTCATTTTCGGCAGGCTCCTCCGATTTTTTTTTTTTTTTTTTTACGTTGTGCTGAACCTCGTTCTTTAAATGACGCTATCCCAAGGAGGACACCTAAAGGCGAGCCATAATGGCCTCATCTTCGGCAGGCTCCTCCGGTTTTTTTCCTGGTTTTTTTTTACGTTGTGCTACCCTCGTTCTTTAAATGACGCTATCCCAGAGGAGGACACCTAAAGGCGAGCCGTAATGCCTCATCTTCGGCAGGCTCCCTCTCGATTTTTTTTCCTTTTTTTTTACGTTGTGCTGACCCTCGTTCTTAAATGACGCTATCCCGAGGAGGACACCTAAAGGCGAGCCGTAATGGCCTCATCTTCAGCAGGCTCCTCGATTTTTTTCCCTTTTTTTTTTACATTGTGCTGACCCTCGTTCTTTAAATGACGCTATCCCGAGGAGGACACCTAAAGGCGAGCCGTAATGCCTCATCTTCGGCAGGCTCCTCCGTATTTTTTTTTTTTTACGTTGTGCTGACCCTCGTCTTTAATGACGCTATCCGAGGAGGACACCTAACACGAGCCGTAATGCCTCATCTTCGGCAGGCTCTCCGGTTTTTTTCCTTTTTTTTTTTACGTTGTGCTAACCCTCGTTCTTTAAATGACGCATCCCGGGAGGACACCTAAAGGCGAGCCGTAATGGCCTCATCTTCGGCAGGCTCCCCGGTTTTTTTTCCTGGTTTTTTTTTACGTTGTGCTGACCCTCGTTATTTAAATGACGCTATCCCGAGGAGGACACCTAAAGGCGAGCCGTAATTGCCTCATCTTCGGCAGGCTCCTCTGATTTTTTTTTTAGTTGTGCTGACCCTCGTTATTTAAATGACGCTATCACGAGGAGGACACCTAAAGGCGAGCCGTAATTGCCTCATCTTCGGCAGGCTCCCCCGATTTTTTTCCTGGTTTTTTTTTTTACGTTGTGCTGACCCTCGTTATTTAAATGACGCTATCCCGAGGAGGACACCTAAAGGCGAGCCATAATGGACTCATTTTCGGCAGGCTCCTCTGATTTTTTTTTTTTACGTTGTGCTGACCCTCGTTCTTTAAATGACGCTATCCCAAGGAGGACACCTAGAGGCGAGCCGTAATGGCCTCATCTTCGGCAGGCTCTTCCGGTTTTTTTCCTGGGTTTTTTTTTTTTTACGTTATGGTTACCCTCGTTCTTTAAATGACGCTATCACGAGGAGGACTCCTAAAGGCGAGCCTTAATGGACTCAACTTCGGCAGGCTCCTCCGGATTTTTTCCTGTTTTTTTTTTTTTACGTTGTGCTTACCCTCGTCTTTAAATGAACTATCTCGAGTAGGACACCTGAAGGCGAGCCGTAATGGCTCATCTTCGGCAGGCTCCTCCGGTTTTTTTCCGGTTTTTTTTCTCTTTTTTTTACGTTGTGCTTACCCTCGTTCTTTAAATCACGCTATCCCGAGGAGGAACCTAAATGCGAGCCGTAATGGCCTATCTTCGGCAGGCTCCTCCAGTTTTTTTTTCGATTTTTTTCACTTTTTTTTTCATTTTTTTACGTTGTGCTATCCTCGTTCTTTAAATGACGCTATCCCAGGAGACACTAAAGGCGAGCCGTAATGGCCTCATCTTCGGGAGGCTCCTCCGGTTTTTTTCCTGTTTTTTCCATTTTTTTACGTTGTGCTATCCTCGTTCTTTAAATGACGCTATCCCGAGGAGGACACCTAAAGGCGAGCCGTAATGGCCTCATCTTCAGCAGGCTCCTCCGATTTTTTTCCTTTTTTTTTTACTTGTGCTGACCCTCGTTCTTTAAATGACGCTATCCCGAGGAGGACACCTAACGGCGAGCCGTAATGCCTCATCTTCGCAGGCTCCTCGGATTTTTTTTTTTTTTTACGTTGTGCTGACCCTCGTTCTTTAAATGACGCTATCCCGAGGAGGACACCTAAAGCGAGCCGTAATGGCCTCATCTTCGGCAGGCTCCTCCGGATTTTTTCCCTTTTTTTTTTTACGTTGTGCTGACCCTGTTCTTTAAATGACGCTATCCCGTGGAGGACACCTAAAGGCGAGCCGTAATTGCCTCATCTTCGGCAGGCTCCTCCGTTTTTTTCCTGGTTTTTTTTTTTACGTTGTGCTGACCCTCGTTATTTAAATGACGCTATCCCGAGGAGGACACCTAAAGGCGAGCCGTAATTGCCTCATCTTCGGCAGGCTCCTCCGATTTTTTTCCTGGTTTTTTTTTTTACGTTGTGCTGACCCTCGTTATTTAAATGACGCTATCCCGAGGAGGACACCTAAGGCGAGCCTAATGCCTCATTTTCGGCAGGCTCCTCCGTTTTTTTTTTTTTTTTACGTTGTGCTGACCCTCGTTCTTTAAATGACGCTATCCGAGGAGGACACCTAAAGGCGAGCCGTAATGCCTCATCTTCGGCAGGCTCCTCCGGTTTTTTTTCCTGGTTTTTTTTTTACTTGTGCTGACCCTCGTTATTTAAATGACGCTATCCCGAGGAGGACACCTAAAGGCGAGCCGTAATTGCCTCATCTTCGGCAGGCTCCTCCGATTTTTTTTCCTGGTTTTTTTTTTACGTTGTGCTGACCCTCTTATTTAAATGACGCTATCCCGAGGAGGACACCTAAAGGCGAGCCGTAATTGCCTCATCTTCGGCAGGCTCCTCCGATTTTTTTTCCTGGTTTTTTTTTTACGTTGTGCTGACCCTCGTTATTTAAATGACGTATCCCGAGGAGGACACCTAAAGGCGAGCCGTAATTGCCTCATCTTCGGCAGGCTCCTCCGGTTTTTTTTCCTGGTTTTTTTTTACGTTGTGCTGACCCTCGTTATTTAAATGACGCTATCCCGAGGAGGACACCTAAAGGCGAGCCGTAATTGCCTCATCTTCGGCAGGCTCCCCCGGTTTTTTTTCCTGGTTTTTTTTTACGTTGTGCTGACCCTCGTTATTTAAATGACGCTATCCCGAGGAGGACACCTAAAGGCGAGCCGTAATTGCCTCATCTTCGGCAGGCTCCTCCGATTTTTTTTTCCTGGTTTTTTTTTTACGTTGTGCTGACCCTCTTATTTAAATGACGCTATCCCGAGGAGGACACCTAAAGGCGAGCCGTAATTGCCTCATCTTCGGCAGGCTCCTCCGATTTTTTTTCCTGGTTTTTTTTTTACGTTGTGCTGACCCTCGTTATTTAAATGACGCTATCCCGAGGAGGACACCTAAAGGCGAGCCGTAATTGCCTCATCTTCGGCAGGCTCCTCCGATTTTTTTTCCTGGTTTTTTTTTTACGTTGTGCTGACCCTCGTTATTTAAATGACGCTATCCCGAGGAGGACACCTAAAGGCGAGCCGTAATTGCCTCATCTTCGGCAGGCTCCTCCGATTTTTTTCCTGGTTTTTTTTTTTACGTTGTGCTGACCCTCGTTATTTAAATGACGCTATCCCGAGGAGGACACCTAAAGGCGAGCCGTAATGGCCTCATCTTCGGCAGGCTCCTCCGATTTTTTTCCTGTTTTTTTTTTTACGTTGTGCTGACCCTCGTTATTTAAATGACGCTATCCCGAGGAGGACACCTAAAGGCGAGCCGTATGGCCTCATCTTCGGCAGGCTCCTCCGGTTTTTTTTCCTGGTTTTTTTTTACGTTGTGCTGACCCTCGTTATTTAAATGACGCTATCCCGAGGAGGACACCTAAAGGCGAGCCGTAATTGCCTCATCTTCGGCAGGCTCCTCCGATTTTTTCCTGGTTTTTTTTTTACGTTGTGCTGACCCTCGTTATTTAAATGACGTTATCCCGAGGAGGACACCTAAAGGCGAGCCTAATGGCTCATTTTCGGCAGGCTCTCGATTTTTTTTTTTTTTTTTACGTTGTGCTGACCCTCGTTCTTTAAATGACGCTATCCCGAGGAGGACACCTAAAGGCGAGCCGTAATGGCCTCATCTTCGGCAGGCTCCTCCGGTTTTTTTTCCTGGTTTTTTTTTTACGTTGTGCTGACCCTCGTTATTTAAATGACGCTATCCCGAGGAGGACACCTAAAGGCGAGCCGTAATTGCCTCATCTTCGGCAGGCTCCTCCGATTTTTTCCTGGTTTTTTTTTTACGTTGTGCTGACCTCGTTATTTAAATGACGCTATCCCGAGGAGGACACCTAAAGGCGAGCCGTAATTGCCTCATCTTCGCAGGCTCCTCAGTTTTTTTTCCTGGTTTTTTTTTTTACGTTGTGCTGACCCTCGTTATTTAAATGACGCTTATCCCGAGGAGGACACCTAAAGGCGAGCCGTAATTGCCTCATCTTCGGCAGGCTCCTCCGATTTTTTTCCTGGTTTTTTTTTTACGTTGTGCTGACCCTCGTTATTTAAATGACGCTATCCCGAGGAGGACACCTAAAGGCGAGCCGTAATTGCCTCATCTTCGGCAGGCTCCTCCGATTTTTTTCCTGGTTTTTTTTTTACGTTGTGCTGACCCTCGTTATTTAAATGACGCTATCCCGAGGAGGACACCTAAAGGCGAGCCGTAATTGCCTCATTTCGGCAGGCTCCTCCGATTTTTTTCCTGGTTTTTTTTTACGTTGTGCTGACCCTCGTTATTTAAATGACGCTATCCCGAGGAGGACACCTAAAGGCGAGCCGTAATGACTCATTTCGCAGGCTCCTCCGATTTTTTTTTTTTTTTTACGTTGTGCTGACCCTCTTTTTAAATGACGCTATCCCAAGGAGGACACCTAAAGGCGAGCCGTAATGGCCTCATCTTCGGCAGGCTCCTCCGATTTTTTTCCTGGTTTTTTTTTTACGTTGTGCTGACCCTCGTTATTTAAATGACGCTATCCGAGGAGGACACCTAAAGGCGAGCCGTAATGCCTCATCTTCGGCAGGCTCCTCCGATTTTTTTTCCTGTTTTTTTTTTACGTTGTGCTGACCCTCGTTATTTAAATGACGTTATCCCGAGGAGGACACCTAAAGGCGAGCCGTAATTGCCTCATCTTCGGCAGGCTCCTCCGATTTTTTTTCCTGGTTTTTTTTTTACGTTGTGCTGACCCTCGTTATTTAAATGACGTTATCCCGAGGAGGACACCTAAAGGCGAGCCGTAATTGCCTCATCTTCGGCAGGCTCCTCCGGTTTTTTTCCTGGTTTTTTTTTACGTTGTGCTGACCCTCGTTATTTAAATGACGCTATCCCGAGGAGGACACCTAAAGGCGAGCCGTAATTGCCTCATCTTCGGCAGGCTCCTCCGTTTTTTTTCCTGGTTTTTTTTTTACGTTGTGCTGACCCTCGTTATTTAAATGACGCTATCCGAGGAGGACACCTAAAGGCGAGCCGTAATTGCCTCATCTTCGGCAGGCTCCTCGGTTTTTTTTCCTGGTTTTTTTTTTACGTTGTGCTGACCCTCGTTATTTAAATGACGCTATCCCGAGGAGGACACCTAAAGGCGAGCCGTAATGCCTCATCTTCGGCAGGCTCCTCCGATTTTTTTTCCTGGTTTTTTTTTTACGTTGTGCTGACCCTCGTTATTTAAATGACGCTATCCCGAGGAGGACACCTAAAGGCGAGCCGTAATGCCTCATCTTCGGCAGGCTCCTCCGATTTTTTTTCCTGGTTTTTTTTTTTACGTTGTGCTGACCCTCGTTATTTAAATGACGCTATCCCGAGGAGGACACCTAAAGGCGAGCCGTAATTGCCTCATCTTCGGCAGGCTCCTCCGATTTTTTTCCTGGTTTTTTTTTTTACGTTGTGCTGACCCTCGTTATTTAAATGACGCTATCCCGAGGAGGACACCTAAAGGCGAGCCGTAATGGCCTCATCTTCGGCAGGCTCCTCCGATTTTTTTCCTGGTTTTTTTTACGTTGTGCTGACCCTCGTTATTTAAATGACGTTATCCCGAGGAGGACACCTAAAGGCGAGCCGTAATGCCTCATCTTCGGCAGGCTCCTCCGATTTTTTTCCTGGTTTTTTTTACGTTGTGCTGACCCTCGTTATTTAAATGACGCTATCCCGAGGAGGACACCTAAAGGCGAGCCGTAATGCCTCATCTTCGGCAGGCTCCTCCGATTTTTTTCCTGGTTTTTTTTTTTACGTTGTGCTGACCCTCGTTATTTAAATGACGCTATCCCGAGGAGGACACCTAAAGGCGAGCCGTAATGGCCTCATCTTCGGCAGGCTCCTCCGATTTTTTTTCCTGGTTTTTTTTTTACGTTGTGCTGACCCTCGTTATTTAAATGACGCTATCCCGAGGAGGACACCTAAAGGCGAGCCGTAATGCCTCATCTTCGGCAGGCTCCTCCGATTTTTTTTCCTGTTTTTTTTTTACGTTGTGCTGACCCTCGTTATTTAAATGACGCTATCCCGAGGAGGACACCTAAAGGCGAGCCGTAATGGCCTCATCTTCGGCAGGCTCCTCCGGTTTTTTTCCTGGTTTTTTTTTACGTTGTGCTGACCCTCGTTTTTAAATGACGCTATCCCGAGGAGGACACCTAAAGGCGAGCCGTAATGCCTCATCTTCGGCAGGCTCCTCCGTTTTTTTTCCTGGTTTTTTTTTTACGTTGTGCTGACCCTCGTTATTTAAATGACGCTATCCCGAGGAGGACACCTAAAGGCGAGCCGTAATTGCCTCATCTTCGGCAGGCTCCTCCGATTTTTTTTCCTGGTTTTTTTTTTACGTTGTGCTGACCCTCGTTATTTAAATGACGTTATCCCGAGGAGGACACCTAAAGGCGAGCCGTAATGGCCTCATCTTCGGCAGGCTCCTCCGTTTTTTTTTTTTTTTTTTTACGTTGTGCTGACCCTCGTTCTTTAAATGACGCTATCCCGAGGAGGACACCTAAAGGCGAGCCGTAATGGCCTCATCTTCGGCAGGCTCCTCCGTTTTTTTTCCTGGTTTTTTTTTTACGTTGTGCTGACCCTCGTTATTTAAATGACGCTATCCCGAGGAGGACACCTAAAGGCGAGCCGTAATGCCTCATTTCGGCAGGCTCCTCCGATTTTTTCCTGTTTTTTTTTACGTTGTGCTGACCCTCGTTCTTTAAATGACGCTATCCCGAGGAGGACACTAAAGGCGAGCCGTAATGCCTCATCTTCGGCAGGCTCCTCCGATTTTTTTTCCTTTTTTTTTTTTTACGTTGTGCTGACCCTCATTATTTAAATGACGCTATCCCGAGGAGGACACCTAAAGGCGAGCCGTAATGGCCTCATCTTCGGCAGGCTCCTCCGATTTTTTTTCCTGGTTTTTTTTTACGTTGTGCTGACCCTCGTTATTTAAATGACGCTTATCCCGAGGAGGACACCTAAAGGCGAGCCGTAATTGCCTCATCTTCGGCAGGCTCCTCCGATTTTTTTCCTGGTTTTTTTTTTACGTTGTGCTGACCCTCGTTATTTAAATGACGCTATCCCGAGGAGGACACCTAAAGGCGAGCCGTAATGGCCTCATCTTCGGCAGGCTCCTCCGATTTTTTTCCTGGTTTTTTTTTACGTTGTGCTGACCCTCGTTATTTAAATGACGCTATCCCGAGGAGGACACCTAAAGGCGAGCCGTAATGGCCTCATCTTCGGCAGGCTCCTCCGGTTTTTTTTCCTGGTTTTTTTTTTTACGTTGTGCTGACCCTCGTTATTTAAATGACGCTATCCCGAGAGGACACCTAAAGGCGAGCCGTAATTGCCTCATCTTCGGCAGGCTCCTCCGATTTTTTTCCTGGTTTTTTTTTTTACGTTGTGCTGACCCTCGTTATTTAAATGACGCTATCCCGAGGAGGACACCTAAAGGCGAGCCGTAATGGCTCATTTCGGCAGGCTCCTCGATTTTTTTTTTTTTTTTTTACGTTGTGCTGACCCTCGTTATTTTAAATGACGTTATCCCGAGGAGGACACCTAAAGGCGAGCCGTAATGGCCTCATCTTCGGCAGGCTCCTCCGATTTTTTTTCCTGGTTTTTTTTTTTACGTTGTGCTGACCCTCGTTATTTAAATGACGCTATCCCGAGGAGGACACCTAAAGGCGAGCCGTAATGCCTCATCTTCGGCAGGCTCCTCCGGTTTTTTTCCTGGTTTTTTTTTTACGTTGTGCTGACCCTCGTTATTTAAATGACGCTATCCCGAGGAGGACACCTAAAGGCGAGCCGTAATTGCCTCATCTTCGCAGGCTCCAGATTTTTTTTCCTGGTTTTTTTTTTTACGTTGTGCTGACCCTCGTTATTTAAATGACGCTATCCCGAGGAGGACACCTAAAGGCGAGCCGTAATGGCCTCATCTTCGGCAGGCTCCTCCGTTTTTTTCCTGGTTTTTTTTTACGTTGTGCTGACCCTCGTTATTTAAATGACGCTATCCCGAGGAGGACACCTAAAGGCGAGCCGTAATTGCCTCATCTTCGGCAGGCTCCTCCGTTTTTTTTCCTGGTTTTTTTTACGTTGTGCTGACCCTCGTTATTTAAATGACGCTATCCCGAGGAGGACACCTAAAGGCGAGCCGTAATTGCCTCATCTTCGGCAGGCTCCCCCGATTTTTTTCCTGGTTTTTTTTTTACGTTGTGCTGACCCTCGTTATTTAAATGACGCTATCCCGAGGAGGACACCTAAAGGCGAGCCATAATGGACTCATTTTCGGCAGGCTCCTCCGATTTTTTTTTTTTTTACGTTGTGCTGACCCTCGTTCTTTAATGACGCTATCCCAAGGAGGACACGTAAAGGCGAGCCGTAATGGCCTCATCTTCGGCAGGCTCCTCCGGATTTTTTTTCCTGGTTTTTTTTTACGTTGTGCTGACCCTCATTATTTAAATGACGCTATCCCGAGGAGGACACCTAAAGGCGAGCCGTAATTGCCTCATCTTCGGCAGGCTCCTCCGATTTTTTTCCTTGTTTTTTTTTTACGTTGTGCTGACCCTCGTTATTTAAATGACGTTATCCCGAGGGAGACACCTAAAGGCGAGCCGTAATTGCCTCATCTTCGGCAGGCTCCTAAGATTTTTTTTCCTGGTTTTTTTTTTACGTTGTGCTGACCCTCGTTATTTAAATGACGTATCCCGAGGAGGACACCTAAAGGCGAGCCGTAATGGCCTCATCTTCGGCAGGCTCCTCCGGTTTTTTTTCCTGGTTTTTTTTTACGTTGTGCTGACCCTCGTTATTTAAATGACGCTATCCCGAGGAGGACACCTAAAGGCGAGCCGTAATTGCCTCATCTTCGGCAGGCTCCTCCGGTTTTTTTTCCTGGTTTTTTTTTACGTTGTGCTGACCCTCGTTATTTAAATGACGCTATCCCGAGGAGGACACCTAAAGGCGAGCCGTAATTGCCTCATCTTCGGCAGGCTCCTCCGATTTTTTTTTCCTGGTTTTTTTTTTTACGTTGTGCTGACCCTCATTATTTAAATGACGCTATCCCGAGGAGGACACCTAAAGGCGAGCCGTAATTGCCTCATCTTCGGCAGGCTCCTCCGATTTTTTTCCTGGTTTTTTTTTTACGTTGTGCTGACCCTCGTTATTTAAATGACGTATCCGAGGAGGACACCTAAAGGCGAGCCGTAATTGCCTCATCTTCGCAGGCTCCTCCGATTTTTTTCCTGGTTTTTTTTTACGTTGTGCTGACCCTCGTTATTTAAATGACGCTATCCCGAGGAGGACACCTAAAGGCGAGCCGTAATTGCCTCATCTTCGGCAGGCTCCTCCGATTTTTTTCCTGGTTTTTTTTTACGTTGTGCTGACCCTCGTTATTTAAATGACGCTATCCCGAGGAGGACACCTAAAGGCGAGCCGTAATGCCTCATTTTCGGCAGGCTCCTCCGATTTTTTCTGGTTTTTTTTTACGTTGTGCTGACCCTCGTTCTTTAATGACGCTATCCCGAGGAGGACACCTAAAGGCGAGCCGTAATGCCTCATCTTCGGCAGGCTCCTCCGATTTTTTTTCCTGGTTTTTTTTTTACGTTGTGCTGACCCTCATTATTTAAATGACGCTATCCCGAGGAGGACACCTAAAGGCGAGCCGTAATTGCCTCATCTTCGGCAGGCTCCTCGATTTTTTTCCTTGTTTTTTTTTACGTTGTGCTGACCCTCGTTATTTAAATGACGTTATCCCGAGGAGGACACCTAAAGGCGAGCCGTAATTGGCCTCATCTTCGGCAGGGCTCCTAAGATTTTTTTTCCTGGTTTTTTTTTACGTTGTGCTGACCCTCGTTATTTAAATGACGCTATCCCGAGGAGGACACCTAAAGGCGAGCCGTAATGGCCTCATCTTCGGCAGGCTCCTCCGGTTTTTTTTCCTGGTTTTTTTTTACGTTGTGCTGACCCTCGTTATTTAAATGACGCTTATCCCGAGGAGGACACCTAAAGGCGAGCCGTAATTGCCTCATCTTCGGCAGGCCTCCTCCGGTTTTTTTTTCCTGGTTTTTTTTACGTTGTGCTGACCCTCGTTATTTAAATGACGCTATCCCGAGGAGGACACCTAAAGGCGAGCCGTAATTGCCTCATCTTCGGCAGGCTCCTCCCGGATTTTTTTTCCTGGTTTTTTTTTTTACGTTGTGCTGACCCTCGTTATTTAAATGACGCTATCCCGAGGAGGACACCTAAAGGCGAGCCGTAATTGCCTCATCTTCGGCAGGCTCCTCCGATTTTTTTTCCTGGTTTTTTTTTTACGTTGTGCTGACCCTCGTTATTTAAATGACGTATCCCGAGGAGGACACCTAAAGGCGAGCCGTAATGCTCATCTTCGGCAGGCTCCTCCGATTTTTTTTCCTGGTTTTTTTTACGTTTGTGCTGACCCTCGTTTATTTAAATGACGCTATCCCGGGAGGACACCTAAAGGCGAGCCGTAATTGCCTCATCTTCGGCAGGCTCCCCCGATTTTTTTTCCTGGTTTTTTTTTTTACGTTGTGCTGACCCTCGTTATTTAAATGACGCTATCCCGAGGAGGACCCTAAAGGCGAGCCATAATGGACTCATCTTCGGCAGGCTCCTCCGATTTTTCTTTTTTTTTTTTTACGTTGTGCTGACCCTCGTTCTTTAAATGACGCTATCCCAAGGAGGACACCTAAAGGCGAGCCGTAATTGCCTCATCTTCGGCAGGCTCCTCCGGATTTTTTTTTCCTGGTTTTTTTTTTTACGTTGTGCTGACCCTCGTTATTTAAATGACGCTATCCCGAGGAGGACACCTAAAGGCGAGCCGTAATTGCCTCATCTTCGGCAGGCTCCTCCGATTTTTTTTCCTTGGTTTTTTTTTTACGTTGTGCTGACCCTCGTTATTTAAATGACGCTATCCCGAGGAGGACACCTAAAGGCGAGCCGTAATTGGCCTCATCTTCGCAGGCTCCTCCGATTTTTTTTTCCTGTTTTTTTTTTACGTTGTGCTGACCCTCGTTATTTAAATGACGTATCCGAGGAGGACACCTAAAGGCGAGCCGTAATTGGCCTCATCTTCGGCAGGGCTCCTCCGTTTTTTTCCTGGTTTTTTTTTTACGTTGTGCTGACCCTCGTTATTTAAATGACGCTATCCGAGGAGGACACCTAAAGGCGAGCCGTAATTGCCTCATCTTCGGCAGGCTCCTCCGTTTTTTCCTTGGTTTTTTTTTTACGTTGTGCTGACCCTCGTTATTTTAAATGACGCTATTCCCGAGGAGGACACCTAAAGGCGAGCCGTAATTGCCTCATCTCGCAGGCTCCTCGATTTTTTTTCCTGGTTTTTTTTTTACGTTGTGCTGACCTCGTTATTTAAATGGACGTATCCGAGGAGGACACCTAAAGGCGAGCCGTAATGGCCTCATCTTCGGCAGGCTCCTCCGGTTTTTTTTTCCTGGTTTTTTTTTACGTTGTGCTGACCTCGTTATTTAAATGACGTTATCCCGAGGAGGACACCTAAAGGCGAGCCGTAATTGCCTCATCTTCGGCAGGCTCCTCCGTTTTTTTTTCCTGGTTTTTTTTTACGTTGTGCTGACCCTCGTTATTTAAATGACGCTATCCGAGGAGGACACCTAAAGGCGAGCCGTAATGCCTCATCTTCGGCAGGCTCCTCCGATTTTTTTTCCTGGTTTTTTTTTTACGTTGTGCTGACCCTCGTTATTTAAATGACGCTATCCCGAGGAGGACACCTAAAGGCGAGCCGTAATGCCTCATTTCGGCAGGCTCCTCCGATTTTTTTCCTGGTTTTTTTTTTACGTTGTGCTGACCCTCGTTATTTAAATGACGCTATCCCGAGGAGGACACCTAAAGGCGAGCCGTAATTTTGCTCATCTTCTGGCAGGCTCCTCCGGTTTTTTTTTTTTTTTTTACGTTGTGCTGACCCTCGTTCTTTAAATGACGCTATCCGAGGAGGACACCTAAAGGCGAGCCGTAATGGCTCATCTTCGGCAGGCTCCTCCGGTTTTTTTCCTGGTTTTTTTTTTACGTTGTGCTGACCCTCGTTCTTTAAATGACGCTATCCCGAGGAGGACACCTAAAGGCGAGCCGTAATGGCCTCATCTTCGGCAGGCTCCTCCGATTTTTTTTTTTTTTTTTTTTACGTTGTGCTGACCCTCGTTATTTAAATGACGCTATCCCGAGGAGGACACCTAAAGGCGAGCCGTAATGCCTCATCTTCGGCAGGCTCCTCCGGTTTTTTTCCTTTTTTTTTTACGTTGTGCTGACCCTCGTTCTTTAAATGACGCTATCCCGAGGAGGACACCTAAAGGCGAGCCGTAATGGCCTCATCTTCGGCAGGCTCCTCCGGTTTTTTCCTTTTTTTTTTACGTTGTGCTGACCCTCATTATTTAAATGACGCTATCCCGAGGAGGACACCTAAAGGCGAGCCGTAATTGCCTCATCTTCGGCAGGCTCCTCCGATTTTTTTCCTGGTTTTTTTTTTACGTTGTGCTGACCCTCGTTATTTAAAATGACGCTATCCCGAGGAGGACACCTAAAGCGAGCCGTAATTGCCTCATCTTCGGCAGGCTCCTCCGATTTTTTTTTCCTGGTTTTTTTTTTTTTACGTTGTGCTGACCCTCGTTATTTAAATGAACGCTATCCCCGAGGAGGACACCTAAGGCGAGCCGTAATGCCTCATCTTCGGGAGGGCTCCTCCCGGTTTTTTTTCCCTGGTTTTTTTTGGTTTTTTTTTTACGTTGTGCTGACCCTCGTTATTTAAATGACGCTATCGAGGAGGACACCTAAAGGCGAGCCGTAATTGCCTCATCTCGGCAGCTCTTCTGTTTTTTTTTCCCGTTTTTTTTTTACTTGTGTGACTGTTTTTTATTGGGGGTAAATGAACCGTTATTCCCCATTTTTTTTTTTTTTTTTTTTTTTTTTTTTTTTTTTTTTTTCGAGGAGGACACCTAAAGGACGAGCCTAATGGCTCATCTTCGGCAGGCCTCCGGATTTTTTTTTTTTTTTTACGTTGTGCTGACCCTCGTTCTTTTAAATGAGCTATCCGATAGGAGGACACCTAAAGGGAGCCATAATGGCCTCATCTTCAGCAGGCTCCTCCGGTTTTTTTTTTCTGTTTTTTTTTTACGTTGTGCTGACCTCGTTATTTAAATGACGCTATCCCGAGGAGGACACCTAAAGGCGAGCCTGTAAATGTGGCCTCATCTTCGAGCAGGCTCCTCCGATTCTCCGTTTTTTTCCTGGTTTTTTTTTACGTTTGCTTACCTCGTTCTTTAAATGATCTATCCGAGGAGGACACCTAAAGGCGAGCCTAATTGGCTCACTTCGGCAGGCTCCTCCGAATTTTTTTCCTTGGTTTTTTTTTTTTACGTTGTTGCTGACCCTCGTTCTTTTAAATGACTGCTATCCCGAGGAGGACACTAAAGGGCCGTAATGGCCCTCATCTCGGCAGGCTCCTCCGGTTTTTTTTTGGTTTTTTTTCCTTTTTTTTTTTTTACGTTGTGCTTGACCCTCGTTCTTTAAATGACGCTATCCGAGGAGGACACCTAAAGGCGAGCCGTAATGGCCTATCTTCGGCAGGCTCCTCCCTGATTTTTTTCCCGTTTTTTTTTTACGTTGTGCTGCCTCGTTCTTTAAATGACGCTATCCCGAGGAGGACACCTAAAGGCGAGCCGTAATGGCCTCATCTTCAGGCAGGCTCCTCCGGTTTATTTTTCCCCGTTTTTTTTTGTTACATTGTGCTGACCCCTCGTTCTTTAAATGACGCTATCCCGAGGAGGACCACCTAACGGCGAGCCGTAATGCCTCATCTTCAGCAGGCTCCTCCTGGTTTTTTTTTTTACGTTGTGCTGACCCTCATTCTTTAAATGACGCTATCCCGAGGAGGACACCTAAAGCGAGCCGTAATGGCCTCATCTTCGGGCAGGCTCCTCGGTTTTTTTCCCCTTTTTTTTTGTTGTACATTGTGCTGACCCTCGTTCCTTTAAATGACGCTATCCCGAGGAGGACACCTAAAGGCGAGCGTAATGCCCTCATCTTCCGGCAGTCCTCCGGGTTTTTTTCTCAGGTTTTTTTCCAGGTTTTTTTTTTTTACGTTGTGCTGACCCTTGTCTTTAAATGACGCGTATCCCGCAGAGGACACCTAAAGGTGAGCCCCCTAATTGCCTCATCTTCGCAGGCTTCCTTCCATTTTTTTTCCTGGTTTTTTTTACGTGTGCGACCCTCGTTCTTTAAATGACGCTATCCCGAGGAGGACACCTAAAGGCGAGCCGTAATGGCCTCATCTTCGGCAGGCTCCTCCGATTTTTTTTTTTTTTTTTTTTACGTTGTGCTGACCCTCGTTTTTAAATGACGCTATATCCGAGGAGGACACCTAAAGGCGAGCCGTAATCCTCATCTTCGGCAGGCCTTCCGGTTTTTTTCCCCTGGTTTTTTTTTACGTTGTGCTGACCCTCGTTTTAAATGAGCTATCGAGGAGGACACCTAAAGGCGAGCCTAATGGCTCATTTGGCAGCTCCTCCGTTTTTTTTTTTTTTTTTCGTTGTGCTGACCCTCGTTCTTTACTGACGCTATCCGAGGAGGACACCTAAAGGCGAGCCGTAATGGCTATCTTCGCAGGTCCCGTTTTTTCTGTTTTTTTTTTTTTACGTTGTGCTTACCTCGTTCTTTAAATGAGCTATCCGAGGAGGACACCTAAAGGCAGCCATAATGGCTCATTTTCGGCAGGCTTCCCTCCCCGGTTTTTTTCTTTTTTTTACGTTGTGCCTGACCCTCGTTCTTTAAATGACGCTATCCCAGGAGGACACCAAAGCGAGCCGTAATGGCCTCATCTTCGGCAGCTCCTCCGTTTTTTTTTCGGTTTTTTTTTTTTTTTTTACGTTGTGCTGACCCTCGTTCTTTAAATGACGCTATTCGAGGAGGACACCTAAAGGCGAGCCATAATGGCTCATCTTCGCAGGCTCCTCCGGTTTTTTTTTTTTTTTTTACGTTGTGCTGACCCTTCGTTCTTTAAATGACGCTATCCGAGGAGGACACCTAAAGGCGAGCCGTAATGGCCTCATCTTCGGCAGGCTCCTCCGGTTTTTTTTTTCTTTTTTTTTTACGTTGTGCTGACCCTCGTTCTTTAAATGACGCTATCCCGAGGAGGACACCTAAAGGCGAGCCGTAATGGCCTCATCTTCGGCAGGCTCCTCCGGTTTTTTTTTTTTTTACGTTGTGCTGACCTCTTCTTTAAATGACGCTATCCCGAGGAGGACACCTAAAGGGACCGTAATGGCCTCATCTTCGGCAGGATCCTCCGGTTTTTTTCCTGGTTTTTTTTTTACGTTGTGTCTGACCCTCGTTCTTTAAATGACGCTATCCGAGGAGGACACCTAAAGGCGAGCCGTAATGGCCTCATCTTCGCAGGCTCCTCATTTTTTTCCAGGTTTTTTTTTACGTTGCTGACCCTTTTCTTTAAATATGCTATCCCGAGGAGGACACTAAAGGAGCCGTAATGCCTTCGGCATCTCAGTTTTTTCTTCCCCTTTATTTTTTTACTAATAATGGTTGTGCTGACCCTCGTTCTGTTAAATGACGCTATCCCGAGGAGGACACCTAAAGGCGAGCTGTAATGGCCTCATCTTTCGGCAGGCTCCTCCGATTTTTTTTCTTTTTTTTTTGTTTGTGCTGACCCTCGTTCTTTAAATGACGCTATCCCGAGGAGACACTAAAGGGAGCCTTAATGGCTCATCTTCAGCAGGCTCCGGTTTTGTTTTTTTTTACGTTGTGCTGACCCTCGTTCTTTAAATGAGCTATCCGAGGAGACAACCTAAACGGGAGCAATGTCACTTTCGCACCCTCCCCGGTTTTTTTTTTTTTTTTTGTGCTGACCTCGTTCTTAAATGACGCTATCCTAGGAGGAACTAAACGAGCCGTATGGCCTCATCTTTGGCAGGACCTCGGATTTTTTCCCTTTTTTTTTGTTGTTTTGATGACCCCTCGTTCATTAAATGACGCCTATCCGAGGGAAGAACCTAAAGGCGAGCCGTAATGGCTATTTCAGCAGGCTCCTCCGGTTTTTTTTCTGTTTTTTTTTTTTAGTTGTGCTGACCTCGTTCTTTAAATGACGCTATCAGAGGAGGACACCTAAGGGAGCCGTAATGCCCATCTTAGCAGGCTCCTCCGATTTTTTTTTTTTTTTTTTTACGTTGTGCTGACCCTCGTTTCTTTAAATGAGCTATCCCGAGGAGGACCTAAACGAGCCGGTAATGGGTTATCTTCGGCAGGCTCCTCCGGTTTTCTTTTTTTTTTTTTTAGTTGTGCTGACCTCGTTCTTTAAATGACGCTATCCCGAGGAGGACACTAAAGGAGAGCCGTAATGGCCTCATCTTGGCAGGCTTCTGTCGGTTTTTTTTCCTGGTTTTTTTTTACCGTTGTGCTTGACCCTCGTTCTTTAAATGAGCTATCCGAGGAGGACACCTAAAGGCGAGCCTAATTGCCTCATCTTCGGCAGGCTCCTCGATTTTTTTTTTTGCTTTTTTTTTTTACGTTGTGCTGACCCTCGTCTTTTAAATGACGCTATCCTCGAGGAGGACACCTAAGGCGAGCCGTAATTGCCTCATCTTGGCAGGCTCCTCGATTTTTTTTCGTTTTTTTCGGTTCTTTTTTTTTTACGTTGTGCTGACCCTCGTACTTTAAATGAGCTATCCCGAGGAGGACACCTAAAGGCGAGCCGTAATGGCCTCATTCTTCGAGCAGGCTCCTCCATTGGTTTTTTTCCTTTTTCTTTTTTTACGTTGTGCTGACCCTCGTTTCGTGGTTTAAATGACGCTATCCCGAGGAGGACACCTAAAGGCGAGCCGTAATGGCCTCATCTTCAGCAGGCTCCTCCGGTTTTTTTTTCTGGTTTTTTTTTTTTTTTTATTGTCTTGACCCTTTTCTTAATGAGCTTTCGAGAGGAACTAGGAGCCATAATGCTCATTTCGCAGGCTCATCGGTTTTTTTTTTTTGTTTGTTGCTGACCCTCGTTTTTAAATGACTTATCCGAGGGGACACCTAAAGGCAGCCGTAATTGCCTCATCTCAGCAGGTCTTGATTTTTTTTCCTGGTTTTTTTTTTTTACGTTTGCTACCCTCGTTCTTTAAATGACCTATCCGAGGGGACCCTAAGGCGAGCCTTAATGGCTCATCTTCGGCAGCTCTCCGGTTTTCTTTTTTTTTGTTACGTGCTGACCCTCGTTCTTTAAATGACGCTATCCCGAGGAGGACACCTAAACGAGCCGTAATGGCCTCATCTTCGCAGGCTCCTCCGGTTTTTTTTTTTTTTTTTTACGTTGTGCTGACCCTCGTTCTTTAAATGACGCTATCCGAGGAGGACACCTAAAGGCGAGCCGTAATGGCCTCATCTTCGGCAGGCAGTCCGGTTTTTTTCCCTTTTTTTTTGTTGTACGTTGTGCTGACCCTCGTTCTTTAAATGACGCTATCCCGAGGAGGACACCTAAAGGCGAGCCGTAATGGCCTCATCTTCGGCAGGCTCCTCCGGTTTTTTTTTTTTTTTTTTTTTTTTTTTACGTTGTGCTGACCCTCGTTCTTTAAATGACGCTATCCGAGGAGGACACCTAAAGGCGAGCCGTAATGGCCTCATCTTCGGCAGGCTCCGGCCGGTTTTTTTTTCCTTTTTTTCCTTTTTTTTTTACGTTGTGCTGACCCTCGTTCTTTAAATGACGCTATCCGAGGAGGACACCTAAAGGCGAGCCGTAATGGCTCATCTTCGGCAGGCTCCTCCGGTTTTTTTTTTTTTTTTATTTTTTTTTACGTTGTGCTTACCCGTTCTTTAAATGACGCTATCCGAGGAGGACACCTAAAGGCGAGCCGTAATGGCCTCATCTTCGGCAGGCTCCTCCGGTTTTTTTTCTCCTTTTTTTTTTTTTTTTTTTACGTTGTGCTTACCCTCGTTCTTTAAATGACGCTATCCCGAGGGGACACCTAAAGGCGAGCCGTAATGGCCTCATCTTCGGCAGGCTCCTCCGGTTTTTTTCTGGTTTTTTTTTTTTTTTTTTTACGTTGTGCTTACCTCGTTCTTTAAATGACGCTATCCGAGAGGACACCTAAAGGCGAGCCGTAATGGCCTCATCTTCGGCAGGCTCCTCCGGTTTTTTTCCGATTTTTTTTTTTTTTTTTTTTTTACGTTGTGCTTACCCTCGTTCTTTAAATGACGCTATCCCCAGGAGGACACCTAAAGGCGAGCCGTAATGGCCTCATCTTCGGCAGGCTCCTCCGTTTTTTTTTTTTTTTTTTTTTTTTGTGCTGACCCTCGTTCTTTAAATGACGCTATCCCGAGGAGGACACCTAAACGAGCCGTAATGGCCTCATCTTCGGCAGGCTCCTCCGGTTTTTTTTTTTTTTTTTTTTTTTACGTTGTGCTTACCCTCGTTCTTTAAATGACGCTATCCCGAGGAGGACACCTAAAGGCGAGCCGTAATGGCCTCATCTTCGGCAGGCTCCTCCTTTTTTTTCTTTTTTTTTTTGTGCTGACCCTCGTTCTTTAAATGACGCTATCCCGAGGAGGACACCTAAGGCGAGCCGTAATGGCCTCATCTTCGCAGGCTCCTCCGGTTTTTTTTTTTTTTTTTTTTTTTACGTGCTGACCCTCGTTCTTTAAATGACGCTATCCCGAGGAGGACACCTAAAGGCGAGCCGTAATGGCCTCATCTTCGCAGGCTCCTCCTTTTTTTTCCCTTTTTTTTTTGTACGTTGTGCTGACCCTCGTTCTTTAAATGACGCTATCCCGAGGAGGACACCTAAACGGCGAGCCGTAATGCCTCATCTTCGCAGGCTCCTCCGGTTTTTTTTTTTTTTTTTTTGTTGTGCTGACCCTCATTTCTTTAAATGACGCTATCCGAGGAGGACACCTAAAGGCGAGCCGTAATTGCCTCATCTTCGGCAGGCTCCTCCTTTTTTTCCTTTTTTTTTTTTTTTTACGTTGTGCTGACCCTCGTTCTTTAAATGACGCTATCCGAGGAGGACACCTAAAGGAGCCGTAATGGCCTCATCTTCGGCACAGGCTCCTCCGGCTTTTTTTGATTTTTTTTTTTTTTACGTTGTGCTGACCCTTGTTCTTTAAATGACGCTATCCGAGGAGGACACCTAAAGGCGAGCCGTAATGGCCTCATCTTCGGCAGGCTCCTCCGGTTTTTTTTTTTTTTTTTTTTTACGTTGTGCTGACCCTCGTTATTTAAATGACGCTATCCCGAGGAGGACACCTAAAGGCGAGCCGTAATGGCCTCATCTTCGGCAGGCTCCTCCGGTTTTTTTTTTACGTTGTGCTGACCCTCGTTCTTTAAATGACGCTATCCGAGGAGGACACCTAAAGGCGAGCCGTAATGCCTCATCTTCGGCAGGCTCCTCCGATTTTTTTTCCTGGTTTTTTTACGTTGTGCTGACCCTCGTTATTTAAATGACGCTATCCCGAGGAGGACACCTAAAGGCGAGCCGTAATGCCTCATCTTCGGCAGGCTCCTCCGATTTTTTTTTTTTTTTTTTTTACGTTGTGCTGACCCTCGTTATTTAAATGACGCTATCCGAGGAGGACACCTAAAGGCGAGCCGTAATGCCTCATCTTCGGCAGGCTCCCGATTTTTTTTTGGTTTTTTTTTTTTTACGTTGTGCTGACCCTCGTTATTTAAATGACGCTATCGAGGAGGACACCTAAAGGCGAGCCATAATGGCCTCATCTTCGGCAGGCTCCTCCGATTTTTTTGGTTTTTTTTTTTTACGTTGTGCTTACCCTCGTTCTTTAAATGACGCTATCCGAGGAGGACACCTAAAGGCCCGTAATGGCTCATCTTCGGCAGGCTCCTCCGGTTTTTTTTCCTGGTTTTTTTTTTTTACGTTGTGCTTACCCTCGTTCTTTAAATGACGCTATCCTGCGAGGAGGACACCTAAAGGAGCCGTAATGGCTCATCTTCGGCAGGCTCCTCCGGATTTTTTTCCGATTTTTTTTTTTTTTTTTTACGTTGTGCTTACCTCGTTCTTTAAATGACGCTATCCCGAGGAGGACACCTAAGGCGAGCCGTAATGGCTCATCTTCGGCAGGCTCCTCCGGTTTTTTTTTTTTTTTTTTTTTTTTTTTACGTTGTGCTGACCCTCGTTCTTTAAATGACGCTATCCCGAGGAGGACACCTAAAGGCGAGCCGTAATGGCCTCATCTTCGGCAGGCTCCTCCAGTTTTTTTTCCGATTTTTTTTTTTTTTTTCACGTTGTGCTGACCCTCGTTCTTTAAATGACGCTATCCCCAGGAGGACACCTAAAGGCGAGCCGTAATGGCCTCATCTTCGGCAGGCTCCTCCGGTTTTTTTTCTTTTTTTTTTTTTTTTACGTTGTGCTGACCCTCGTTCTTTAAATGACGCTATCCCTGAGGAGGACACCTAAAGGCGAGCCGTAATGTCCTCATCTTCAGGCAGGCTCCTCCGTTTTTTCTCAGTTTTTTTTTTTTTTTTTACGTTGTGCTGACCCTCATTCTTTAAATGACGCTATCCCGAGGAGGACACCTAAAGGTGAGCCGTAATGGCCTCATCTTCGGCAGGCTCCTCCGGTTTTTTCTCATTTTTTTTTTTTTTATTACGTTGTGCTGACCCTCGTTCTTTAAATGACGCTATCCGAGGAGGACACCTAAAGGCGAGCCGTAATGCCTCATCTTCGGCAGGCTCCTCCGGTTTTTTTTTGGTTTTTTTTTTTTACGTTGTGCTGACCCTCGTTATTTAAATGACGCTATCCCGAGGAGGACACCTAAAGGCGAGCCGTAATGCCTCATCTTCGGCAGGCTCCTCCGGGTTTTTTTTTTATGTTGTGCTGACCCTCGTTATTTAAATGACGCTATCCCGAGGAGGACACCTAAAGGCGAGCCGTAATGCCTCATCTTCGGCAGGCTCCTCCGATTTTTTTTCCTGGTTTTTTTTTTTACGTTGTGCTGACCCTCGTTATTTAAATGACGCTATCCCGAGGAGGACACCTAAAGGCGAGCCGTAATGCCTCATCTTCGGCAGGCTCCTCCGATTTTTTTTCCTGGTTTTTTTTTTACGTTGTGCTGACCCTCGTTATTTAAATGACGCTATCCCGAGGAGGACACCTAAAGGCGAGCCGTAATGGCCTCATCTTCGGCAGGCTCCTCCGATTTTTTTTTTACGTTGTGCTGACCCTCGTTATTTAAATGACGCTATCCAAGAGGAACTAAGGCGGCTAATGGCTCATTTCAGCAGGCCCTCCGGTTTTTTTTTTTTTACGTTTGCTTACCTTTCCTTAATATGACGAAATCCAGGAGAACACCTAAAGGTCGACCCGTTAATGGGCTTCTATTTTTCGCAGGCTCCCTCGGTTTTTTCCCTTTTTTTTATTTTTTTACGTTGTGCTGACCTCGTTCTATTAAAGTACGCTTCCCGAGGGGGACCCTAAAGGCATGTGCGTAATGGCTCATCTTCCGCAGGTTTCCGTGTTTTTGTTTTCTCAGTTTTTTTTCCAGTGTTTTTGTTTTTTTATTTTTAGTTGTGCTGACCTTGTTTTAAATGAGTATCCGAGAGGATCACCTAAAGTAGTGTTAGCCTAATTGCCCTCATTTTCCGGAGCCTCTATTTTTTTCCTGGTTTTTTTTTACGTTGGTGCTGACTCGTTATTAATGAGCTATCTCGAGGAGGACATAAAGCGAGCAATGGACTCTTTTCGCAGGTCTGTTTTTTTTTACGTTTGTGACCCTCGTTCTTTATGACGCTATGGGAGGACACTAAGGCGAGCCGTTAATTGTGCCTTCATCTTCGAGCAAGGCTTTCCATTTTTTTTTTTCTGGTTTTTTTTTTTTTTTACGTTGGTTATTTGTGCTTCGACCCTCCGTTCTTTTAATCGACTGCTATCTACGAGGAGGACACCTAAAGCGTGGAGTGAGGCCGTAGTGGTCTTACATTCTTTTTAGAGTTGTGCGACCTGCTCTTTAACGCTGTCCCGGTGGACTCGCTAAAGGCGAGTCCTACGGCTTTATCTTCGAGGCTCTCGGTTGTTTT